>NC_089504.1:338959933-339107266 GCF_036850995.1 Saccopteryx leptura
CAGATAAAATACATTATGCTCACTTTGTTAAAGATGGCGCTGCCCACGTGGAGGCCGTCACCCAGGTGATATTAATGTGTGTTGGGGGTGGGCTGTGGGCAGGAAGGATTCTTGTAGCCTGGGGCTTGGTTTTGGGATTAAGCCTTTCCTACCCTTTTTGATGTGGGGTGGTACAATCCTATCATGCCTCAGAAAGTGACTTTGTATTAGAGACTTCCCTATTTTGTATATTGGATTAAAGGTTTGGATTTCTACACTTTAAAATGGGATCAGAATGGGAACTTGCGCTCTTGGTTCCTGAGATTATCATTAGAGGAGAGAGCAGAGAGGAGAGCAGAGAAAGGCCACGTGGAGGAGGCCAGGAGAAGCAGCCAAGATGGCGGAGTGTTGAGTGAGAGGCCAGTTAGTGCAGAGTTTGTGCAGGGAGAAGGAAGGAGATGGGGAACAGAGGTGAATAAGACTGGTGAGCTAGAAATCTTTGATTCTAGAAAACTCGGATAAGTCAGTAGCTTTGTGAGCACTGAATGTGAGTGGGTTTTGGAGCCCAGTGTGTGTTTTTACTTGCCCGCCGGGTGCAAGCTAGGATTAAAGAAGATGGCCCACCATCCTCTGACTCTGCCGTTTCTTTACCGACTGTCTGAATCCAATGCAAACCTGCATGGGTCAGGCTGCTTTGATAGTGGCAGCCCTGGCTACTGGCTTTACATTTGGCGTCTGTGGCAGGATTTGATACAGATCGGCAAGGAGCCTTTGAGTGGTGGAGTAGAGGACTGGCTAGTGTTAGCGTTCCCCATGGCTGTCCTTTTGGGGATTTAGGCTGGCTGACTTTTACAGCCATGCGTGAGGAAACTGAGAGCTCTGTGGAAGACGCTGCCCGGGACCTGCAAACCAAGCAGTGGAAGGAGCTGGAGCCTGACCAGGTTTGCGAGATTTGCCTGGAAATGGAGCAGCTGCTGGAGGAGGATTCACAGGTTCGTGAGTTGCAGATTGCCCTGGATGTTGTGGAGAGCCAGCAGCGGCAGGAGGCCGGGGCTGAGGCTGAAGCTGAGATCGGGTCCGGAGCTTCAAAGTCTGCGGAGCAGAAGGCTGCGGCAGCCCAGGACTCGAGCCCTGCAGTGGGAGCTGGTGTTTTCAGTTCCTCTTTGGAAGATGAGGAGAATCGAGCTGGAGTTGCAATCCGCAGTCTCCATAAGATGGGAGCCCAGCTGGAAGGAGCACCTATTACAGCCCTGGTAGGTCTGCGATTTTGGGGACATAGGATGGACGCTATCATGCTCTCCAGAGCCAAGATGGAAATGCTGACTGCCATTGCCACATGCTCCTTTTTGGGACAGTGTAAGACCTTCCAGGATGGCAGGAATGAGGGGGGTGGCTGACGCCCCATGTGCGTGGACTGATTTCCTGGACTACGACCGGAGTGGGCATTGGCTCCTTTGTTGAATGGACTATGGATTTTGGACAATGTGAAATACCCTGATGGGGATGGGGGGTGGCTTTGCTGGAAGCATTCCCCTGCTCCAGGAAGTTTTTCCCATGGCTAGAAAGAAGGCTGAGGACATTTTGTGTTTTGGGCTAAGTGCTCAGAAACTGGTGAAATGTACCTTTGTGATTGTTGAAACTGTATGATTTGTGCTGTTGTAATTTGTGTAATGTGCCTAATTTCCTTGCACAGGGATGCCGGTGATGTAGATTGTGGGTAGTAAAGTGAGCATAGGGGTGGATTGTTGGGCAGATAAAATACATTATGCTCACTTTGTTAAAGATGGCGCTGCCCACGTGGAGGCCGTCACCCAGGTGATATTAATGTGTTTTGGGGGTGGGCTGTGGGCAGGAAGGATTCTTGTAGTCTGGGGCTTGGTTTTGGGATTAAGCCTTTCCTACCCTTTTTGATGTGGGGTGGTACAATCCTATCATGCCTCAGAAAGTGACTTTGTATTAGAGACTTCCCTATTTTGTATATTGGATTAAAGGTTTGGATTTCTATACTTTAAAATGGGGTCAGAACGGGAACTTGCGCTCTTGGTTCCTGAGATTATCATTAGAGGAGAGAGCAGAGAGGAGAGCAGAGAAAGGCCACGTGGAGGAGGCCAGGAGAAGCAGCCAAGATGGCGGAGTGTTGAGTGAGAGGCCAGTTAGTGCAGAGTTTGTGTAGAGAGAAGGAAAGAGATGGGGAACAGAGGTGAATAAGTCTGGTGAGCTAGAAACCTTTGATTCTAGAAAACTCGGATAAGTCAGTAGCTTTGTGAGCACTGAATGTGAGTGGGTTTTGGAGCCCAGTGTGTTTTTACTTGCCCGCCGGGTGCAAGCTAGGATTAAAGAAGATGGCTCACTGTAAAGCCAGTATCCAGGGCCAGGGCCACCAACACAGCAAGCAGCCCAGCCCATGCAGGTTCGCATTGGATTTGGACAGTCGGTAAAGAAACAACGGAGCCACAAACTGGTGGGCCATAGTCTTTAATCCTAGCTTGCACCCGGCGGGCAAGTAAAAACACACACTGGGCTCCAAAACCCACTCACATTCAGTGCTCACAAAGCCACTGACTTATCCGAGTTTCCTAGAATCAAAGGTTTCTAGCTCACCAGACTTATTCACCTCTGTTCCCCAACTCCTTCCTTCTCCCCGCACAAATTCTGTATAAACTGGCTTCTCACTCAGCACTCCGCCATCTTGGCTGCTTCTCCTGGCCTCCTCCACGTGGCCTTTCTCTGCTCTCTGCTCTGCTCTCTCTTCTAATGATAATCTCAGGAACCAAGAGAGCAAGCTCCCGTTCTGCCCTTATTTTATAGTGTAGAAATCCAAACCTTTAATCCAATATACAAAATAGGGAAGTCTCTAATACAAAGTCACTTATCTGGGGCATGATAGGATTGTACCACCCCACATCAAAAAGGGTGGGAAAGGCTTAATCCCAAAACCAAGCACCAGGCTACAAGGATTCTGCCTGCCCACAGAGAGCACCCAACACACATTAATATCACTTGGGCGACGGCCTCCTCGTGGGCAGCGCCATCTTTAACAAAGTGAGCATAATATATTTTATCTGCCCAACAATCCACCCCTATGCTCACTTTACTACCCACCAATTTACATCACCAGCATCCCCGTGCAAGGAAATTAGGCACATTATACAAATTACAAAATGACAAATTATACAGTTTCAACAATCACAAGGTACACTTCACCAGTCTCTGAGCACTTTGCCCAAAACACAAAATGTCCTCAGCCTTCTTTCTAGCCACGGGAAAAGCTTCCCGGAGCAGGGGAGTGCTTCCAGCAAAGCCACTCCCCACCCCCATCAGGGTATTTTACATTGTTCAAAATCCGTAATCCGTTAAGTCCATCCAACAAAGGAGTCAGTGCCCACTCCAGTCGTAGTCCAGGAAATCAGTCCACGTACATGGGGCATCAGCCACCCCCCTCATCCCTGCCGTCCTGGCAGGTCTTACACTGTCCCAAAGAGGAGCACGTGACAATGGCAGTCAGCATTTCCATCTCTGCTCCCGAGAGCATGATGGCGTTCAGCCCTATGTCCCAAAATCGCAGACCTACCGGGGCCGTAGTAGGTGCTCCTTCCAGCTGGTCTCTCATCTTATGGAGACTGCAGATTGCAACTCCAACCCAATTCTCCTTATCCTCCAAAGAGGAACTGAAAACGCCAGCTCCGGCTGCCAGGCTCGAGCCCCGGGCTGCTGCCACCTTCTGCTCCGCAGACCTTGCAGCTCCAGACCCGATCTCAGCTTCAGCCTCAGCCCTGGTCTCCTGCTGTCGCTGGCTCTCCACAACATCTAGGGAAATCTGTAACTCATGAACCTGTGAATCCTCCTCCAGCAGCTGCTCCATTTCCAGGTGAATCTCTCAAACCTGGTTGGCCTCCTCCTCCAGCGCTTCCTCCAGCTCCAGGGTCAGCATCTGTTTCTCCCGCGTTTGCTCCAGCTCCTTCCACTGCTTGGTTTGCAGGTCCCGGGCAGCCTCTTCCACAGAGCTCTCAGTTTCCTCACACGTGGCTATAAAAGTCAGCCAGCCTACGGTCCCCAAAAGGACAGCCATGGGGAACCCTAACACTAGCCAGTCCTCTACTCCACCACTCAAAGGCTCCTTGCCGATCTGTATCGAATCCTGCCACAGACTACGCCAAATGTAAGGCCAGTGGCCGCCATCGTGGCCATTCACATGCAGGTTCGCATTGGATTCGGACAGTCGGTAAAGAAACAATGGAGCCAAAAACTGATGGGCTGTCATCTTTAATTCTAGCTTGCACCCGGCGGGCAAGTAAAAACACACTGGGCTCCAAAACCCACTCACATTCAGTGCTCACAAAGCTACTGACTTATCCGAGTTTTCTAGAATCAAAGGTTTCTAGCTCACCAGACTTATTCACCTCTGTTCCCCATCTCCTTCCTTCTCTCTACACAAACTCTGCACTAACTGGCCTCTCACTCAACACTCCGCCATCTTGGCTGCTTCTCCTGGCCTCCTCCACGTGGCCTTTCTCTGCTCTCCTCTCTGCTCTCTCCTCTAATGATAATCTCAGGAACCAAGAGAGCAAGCTCCCGTTCTGCTCCTATTTCATAGTGTAGAAATCCAAACCTTTAATCCAGGGGTCCCCAAACTTTTACACAGGGGGCCAGTTCACTGTCCCTCAGACCATTGGAGGGCCAGACTATAAAAAAAACTATGAACAAATCCCTATGCACACTGCACATATCTTATTTTAAAGTAAAAAAAAAAAACAGGAACAAATACAATATTTAAAGTAAAGAACAAGTAAATTTAAATCAATAAACTGACCAGTATTTCAATGGGAACTACGGGCCTGCTTTTGGCTAATGAGATGGTCAATGTCTGGTTCCATATTTGTCACTGCTAGATGTAACAAGTGATGTGACGTGCTTCCGGAGCCGTGAGGCGTGCATCCCACGTCACTGGAAGTAGTACTGTATGTGAGCGATGCCATGCTTTGCGTCTCTCACCACCAATGAAAGAGGTACCCCTTCTGGAAGTGCTGCGGGAGCCGGATAAATGGCCTCAGGGGGCCGCATGTGGCCTGCAGGCCGTAGTTTTGGGACCCCTGCTTTAATCCAATATACAAAATAGGGAAGTCTCTAATACAAAGTCACTTATATGGGGCATGATGGGATTGTACCACCCCACATCAAAAAGGGTGGGAAAGGCTTAATCCCAAAACCAAGCCCCAGGCTACAAGGATTCTGCCTGCCCACAGCCAGCCCCCAACACACATTAATATCACTTGGGCGATGGCCTCCTCGTGGGCAGCGCCATCTTTAACAAAGCGAGCATAATATATTTTATCTGCCCAACAATACCCTACATTGGCGCCACTTGATCTGGTGACAATAACTACTTGGGAGACCAGATGGAGTGCTCCAAGGGACCTAGGGGAGACTGCTTCATAATTCCCTATGCAGGATTCATGAAATGGCCCTGATCCCCAGTTCCTACAGGTATTTATTGATACACACAAATAGAAGCAGAGATGAGGATGAAGAAGTCAGGAAGGGGAACTTCTTTAGAGCAGACAAAAGGGTAAGGAAAATAGCTCACTTTTGAGATATCTACCCTGCCTATTGATTAATTAGAATTGCTAATTCTATCCCTATTGTGCGGTATTCAACAGTGTACTGTGTTCAGTACTTTTCCTCGATGACAGCACTGTGGCTTTTGCCTCAGGGAACTAAACTTTGTCTTTATTCTGTATTCCTATTCAGGGCCTATGCACTACCTCTCCTTGAGTTTCCTGTTACTTTCAGTCTAACCCAATCCCCGTTGACAGTGTTAAATATAGAATGAAAATATGGCCAATAAGTGCTTAAATTGTCAGTGGGTCCCCTAGGGAAGCCTGGCCTGTCTGTTTTCATCTCTGCAGGTGTTGATGACAGAATCTGGATGCTTCATGACGATTTGAAGCCCTGAAATGCCTTCTTGTGCCTTATGGGTGTGGGCAGGCTTGCCTCTGACATGTGCGTTGCTCAGGTTTATATATCCCAGGCTCTGTTAGTAAGGGGACCAACTTTTTTACAATGAAAAGGAGGACAAAAAAAATTGAAGAAAACAATATCATAAATAAGAGAAACATTTTATTCAATGCAACAATAATACACTATATGATAAATGCATATCACATTTATCACAAATGCATATTACATTTGTAATATTTTATATTGTAATTATGCTTACATGCCTATTCATTTTTAAGAATAATTATAAGAAAAAGTACTCATTTAGATACAAATACGTCACATCATACACAATGGATCAACTCTGCATCGATCGAATATGGACATTTACAGATTAGTCCTCCAATATCAAAAAGGAGGACATGTAGGAGGACACTTTTCAAGGGAGGACAGAACTTACAAAAGAAGGACTATCCTCCCTAAAGGAGGATGATTGGTCACTTTACTGTTAGCCTCCCTTCTCCAGCCACTGGGGACAAACCCCTGGGCAGAGCCCTCCTGTGGTTCTGAATGTGGTTCCCTGTCAGGCGCGGCCCGAGTTCTAGCCGGTAGCTGAGGAAGCCCAAGAAAGCCCAGAAGGACTCGTTAGTTGACTGATGGGCTCTTCTCCTCTTCCTGTTGCTCCTATTAGCATGTTTTCAAATTATTTTTTTCCTTAAAAAATGTTTCTTTCTTCTTTTGCTTCCTCCTTTTTAAAATAATTTTTTCAACCTGAAATATTTCAAAGATGAGACAATAGAAAGGACCATATAAATACTTATTTACCCACCATTAAGCTTTATTCCATTTAACATCATGTCATATTTGCATCAGATCTCAAAGAAATAAAATAGTACTGATATAATTGAAGCTCTCCGCACTCCTGTCCTCGTTCTCCCTCTTCCCCAGAGAAACTGTTACCATAAATCCAGTGTTTATCATTCCTACATATGCTTTTATGCTTTTAAGTTCTATTAGAAATCCACTAATACCAATGGCATTATTCCATAAGGTTTTAACTTTTATATATAAATTTTAGCATCCCCACTTATAATTGGTTATTCCACTGAGTAATTCTAGTGCAATATATTTCTTCATTTTCTTGCTAGGGAACATTTAGGTTATTTCCTCTTGTTTTCTGGAACTGAGATTGTATCCACCCTCTCAACCCTGTCCTCAGCTCTGACCTGGCTTGTTCTCAACCCTTTGCCCTAGAATGAAACGAAGTGGCTGCTTTTTAAGCCCAAGTGTTGAACTCTCTGGATAATAGAATTAGATTAAAGCTTCTGAAATAACTTCCTCTATTGAGGAAGCTGGGTGATAACTAAAGCCACCTTCTCTGGAGAAAGGAAGGATGATCCTGGAACAGAGCAAGTTTCCACTTCTGCTTTAGAATGTTTAAGGAGCCAGAACTGGGTAGCTGCTGCTTGCCTCTCATGTGGGAGCCACTGTCTCCATGCTCCCAGAAGCAGGAATATGCACGTAAGAGTTCACAGGTCCGCCTGACAGTCCCGTGAGCTCCGGGCATGCTTGCAGGTCTCTGTTTTTTTGTTTTGTTTTGTTTTTGTATTTTTCTGAAGTTGGAAACGGGGAGGCAGTCAGACAGACTCCTGCATGTGCCCGACCGGGATCCACCCAGCACGCCCACCAGGGGGCAATGCTCTGCCCATCTGGGGCATTGCTCTGTTGCAACCAGAGCCATTCTAGCACCTGAGGCAGAGGCCATAGAGCCATCCTCAGCACCCGGGCCAACTTTGCTCTAATGGAACCTTGGCTGTGGGAGGGGAAGAGAGAGACAGAGAGGAAGGAGAGGGGGAGGGGTGAAGAAGCAGATGGGCGCTTCTCCTTTGTGCCCTGACCAGGAATCGAACCTGGGACTCCTGCACGCCAGGCCAATGCTCTACCACTGAGCCATCTGGCCAGGGCCGCAGGTCTCTGTTTTGATCAGTGTGCACTCTGAGCTCCGTGGCAGCCCTTGCGAGAGGTTGGTGATCTTGCTTTTAGATGCAGTGGAGGCCAAGGCTCTGATCATTCCTCGGGAATTGCTTCTCTTTGTATTTTGAGTGATTGCTTTCAGACATTCAGCCTTAGGACTTGGCATTTTAGAATGTCAGGTCTCTGCAAAGTTCAAGTTATCTACATCTAGTTAAACTTTAAATCAATAAAAAATGGTCTTGGCTTCACCACCGGTCAGATTTTATTTCACAAGTTTGTCTTTTTTATGAGGGCTCAGTGGTACAATGATGCTTGCCCCAGTCAAGAGCAGTCAACTTAACCTCCTCTTGAGAAAGGAGGGGCAGACTCCTTCTTCCATGAGAAGGAGTAAACAAAAAGAATACAAGGGAAAGGAGTCAGCTGGGGTCACTGAGTCAGCCAGTGATAAATTAACTATATCCCATAGTTCCGATACAAAACAAGATGTATGTATGTAACTGTGGCCAGTGAACCTCCTTGCTGACCCCACCAAAACTTTCCCTCCCCTCTCCTTGAGTCCTGGGAACCTTAAACAAAGAAAGCACATGTCCATTGTTTAGATGCTGTAAAGGTATATAACCTGTAAGAAAGTCAGCTTCGAGGAGCCCATGTTTTGGAGCCACAAACCCCACGTGCTCTGCCAGCTTTAATAAATCCTACTTCCTTCATCAAGTTGTCTAGGCGTTTTTGTCCTCCTTTGATTCCTGCAATATATGGTGCATTGGCTTGGAACCAAGGAGGAAAGATGCCTGCAACTGGTGGACTTTGGGCATCCCATTGGGGAGGCCCCGAGCTGCCCTGCAGACACTCTTGCTGAGTGTACACCACGGATTTCCCATGTGGTTGCCTCTGTAGGACAGAGTGAGGGATCCCCTTCACAGGTCCCAGCAAGGACCAGACAATGAAGAAATGAGGAAATATTGTGCATCAGAGCCACAGTAAGGAAAACCAGGCAAGGGAAGCTAGCTGGGCAGAAGGAAGGCCTGATCACTCTCTGAAGAGTCACTAATCGCCCTCCATAGGTTAGGAGCAGTGACTGTGCACTCTTCACAGGTGTGGGGAGTGGTCCCCACAGGAGTACTGACTCATCACCCTCCATAGGTTGTGGGGAACAGGCCCCACAGAAGTGGTGACTTGTCACCTGTCGTAACCAGCGCAACTAGTATTTTCAGGTCCTGAGCGAGAATGGTGCGGAATTAAGAAAATAGACTTAAATAATTAAAAGACAGGGTTGGGAGGGCTCTGCAATTACTGCTGGCAGAAACAGACCGCCCTAGCAGAAAAAATGGCTGCCCCCCAAAACCGCATCTTCCTTTATTCATAGGGCAAAGTGGGACATTAGCAAATCAATAAGATCTTTTCTGATTACAGTTTCAAGGCAACCCAAGAATTCTACCAAGTGCAGAAAACCCCCACCATACATTAACATAACAAAGAAGCTTGTCTTTCTGGGGAACATGGGGGGGGCAGGACGAGCATCACAGCTAACATGGAGGGGTGGGGAAAGGGTTAGCTTTTTGCAAGTGAGGTGGGGGGTTGGGCAGACTGTCAGCTTAAGCCAGTTTCCCACACCTCTGTCCCCCCGAAAAATCCAAACTCTAAAAACCCGGTTGATTTTTCAATCCCCAACATATCCCCCTTTTATATTTTTAACTTCAATTCATGTGCTGTGATTTATACTCATCTGATTTCCCATGTTCCAATTTGGAGGCAGACTGGAAAAATATAAAATAAACAACAAAATTAAATTAGCCAATGCTAACAGATACCAAAACAAGTGTCTTAATACAATGAAGTGATTAAAGCCTTTTAGATTAAAGCAAATTCTTAGCTAATACAGCAGGATTTAAATTAAAATCTTTGCAGTTTTGAATGTCCTTAACCTGTTTATGTAATTTCACCAAGTCCATGTTGACACCATCACTGCTCCATATTATTTGTAAATGCAACCCAATCCCACTTCAGTCTGAGAACTGTCCCAAAGAGCAGGAATCACACACATTCAGGAAAAGTCCACATGGCACTGGAACTGTTGTCATATTTCCACACTTTGCATCTAGAGTCCAAGTCCCAATGACCACTGCTTCTAGCTGGCAATGATTCAGGTAGACTTGAAGGGCCATCTGCAGCATGTATGGAGATGGAGCTTCCGTTTTCTTTTAATCTGGAGAGATGAACTCAGGGGGCCTTTCTCTGGAGTTTTGCAGCTGTAGGGTGGTGAGGAGAACCTTGGGATACACTGTGCTGGGTGGTAGAGGTAAATTCATAACAGAAGTGGGCAAAAAGGAGAGAGAGAGAGAGAGGCTCTGAATTTGGAGTAGGTCCCAGCCTAAAATAAGCATGGGACATTGAGGCAGGAGGAGATTAAACAAGGCAGTGGATATGTATCAAATGGGGAGGAAAATAAGACTATCAACACACACAACAGAGATCTTTGAGGGATGAGTAAAACCCGAATATTTAGGCAAGGCAGAGTAAGTGACCTTTGTGTTTATAAGAAATGAGATTGGCTTACCTGCTACTTGGATGGTTACCCTAGGCTCATCCACAGTGACAAGATGGAGCCAACGGCCTTGGGCACCTTCAGTCTTCAGTGGTAAGTCCCAGCAGGCTGGGCAAGGTTAGGTCAGAGGTGGCTGGGATAGGGCTGGAAGAGACTGACCCTCCCTTAGAGGAGCAAGGGGGCAGCCTACCTTCCAGTGTCCCTTTTTCCCACAGCAAGGGCATGGCCCTGGTGGAGGCCAAGAAGCCAGGCAGGTGTTAGCCCAATGACTTTTCTTTCCACTCTTGAAGCAGGGCCCTGATGGAGGCTTATGAGGCTCCTTAGGGGCATTAGAGCCTTTAAGGGCATATGCCAAGAGCTGGCATTTTGCCTGATCTCTTTGGGCTCTGTCTGCCTTTCCCTGTTCCTCTTGGTCATTATAGACCTTAAAAGCCATGCTCAGATCTCGCTGAGGGGTTTGAGGGTCCTATTCCACCTATATAAACTTTTTTCTGTATATCTGGAGCTGATTGAAAAAAGACAGAACAGTGTTATTAGCTGGATCAAATGAAGGAGGGTAGGCATTTGCAGGAGAAAGAGGTTTGGCATCCCTTGTAAGATTCCAGAGTCTCTCAGCTGCTGAATGGGCCTGTACATCAGCATTCAAAAAATTTTTTTTAAGTAAAAAGCATGATAAAGATTTGCAGGAGTTCTAGAATATGACTCTCCCTTTTAAAAATTATTTATAATTGATTTCTAAGCATTTGGTGGGCACACTTTATAATGCCTTGACCTTGAGTATTGTAAGAAAATACCTGTCTTAATGTTAATTTTAACAAAATATAGTAAATGCTTTTCCAAGTCACATTCCAATACTTTTTAAGACATTTCTACCTCGTTAATTAACAGGCAATCTAGAGAGTACATTAAGGCTGAAAAAATCCAGTATGACTTTTGTTATCTTCCCATAGTAAAAAAAAAAAAAAAAATTACACTTTTGTTAGGCAAATCTACCCTGCTTCAAGCTTTCTAGCTTGCAGCAGCTTGCAGCCTAAAGCAGTTCAGCCAAGTTATAAAGCCTTTAGGATCCACATTTTATTTTATTTAAATTTAGATGAGCTCACCTTACATGTTCCAATTAAAAAAAAATTGTAGAGATGGAACCATTTCAATATTAGAGCTGGCATTTTCAATTTTTGCATGCAAGAACTTAATTTAGGCCTTAAAAATCATATTCAGACAACATTAAACAAAGACTAAACAGAAACAAGAATTAGATGAACTAGACCAGTGGTTGGCAAATTCATTAGTCAACAGAGCCAAATATCAACAGTACAACAATTGAAATTTCTTTTGAGAGCCAAATTTTTAAAACTTAAATTATATAGGTAGGTGCATTCCTTATTGAGGTAGTGTCTGCACGTGGTATTTTGTGGAAGAGCCACACTCAAGGTGCCAAAGAGCCGCATGTGGCTTGAGAGCCACAGTTTGCCGACCAGGGAACTAGACAAACCAGAGGAAACCCGGGATTTCAGAGTACAGTACAACCATATTAGAAAGATGTCTGCCTGATTTTAGTCAGGGCATTTTTTGAGAGGGATAAAAGAAGGATTAGACGAAACAAAATTCTTTCTTGAAAAATCTCGAGGCTGCAAGAAAATTTTGTATAGCCATATCCAAACAGGCATTCCCCGCCCTAATTTCCAGGCAAAGAACAGGAAAAAGACAAAATGATACTGTAGCTGAAACATTAAAGAAAATTTAAAAATAACAAGAAAAAGCTGTAACTTTTCTAATACCTAAGTCTCCTATTCATTCTCAAATTCTAATAGCTGCTGCAACTGGCAGCCCAGATTGATTATGCTGAAATTTCTCTACCTCCATTTAAGCTGAGCAGCAAACTTAGTTGACCGGGTCAGGAAGGCTCCTTTGTCCGTTTCCCTTAATCACCCGCCCTTCGGCAGTAGCCACCACGTGTCAGGGCCCGACCCAGCCACTGCTGCTCCCACCACCGCATTGGAAACAAGATTCACAGGCAGAAGTACTTCCCTGACCTTCCTTCTTTCATGTTTTTTGTTTGTTTGTTTGTTTGCCTTTTATCAAAGAATCCTGGAGGCCTCTCCTTAAGTGCTGTGGCCAAAGCAAGACCTTGCATGTATGAAGTCCCGACATCAGCACATGTTCTGATACAGTCCTCTGTATCTCCCTTCTTGCGGAGAGGCCGAAGTGCAGCCTGGCAAACAGAGTTAGCGTTTTCATAAGCTAACAGTTTTACTAAGATCTGTCCTACTTCTCTCTGTCTACCACTATTCTTTCAACGGCCTGAATCAGCCGTGAAGCAAATTCTGGAAATGGCTCATCTGAGCCTTCCCTAGTTTTGCTGAATTCCTCCGTTTGGGCCCCTGTATCTTGAGTCCGATCTAAAGCTTGTTGGAGCGGGGATTTCCAAGGGTGTGAGACCAAGACGTTGGGGGCAACCTGCTAAGGGTATGGAGGAGCAGAGGATTAAGCGTTATTATCTTCCAAGTTCTTCTCACACTTACCTTCCTCTATTTCTACCTCACTCTGATTAAACAACATTTTCTCCTCAAATAAAAACATTTGTACAAAAAGAAGGTCCCTCACTTTTGACCCTAACTGTCTCATAATTTATTACTCCCGAATATACTTTCCCCCAAAACTCTGCTCAAAGCTTTACTTCTCAAAAGCTTTCCTGACTGTGCACACCTGGGGAGAGTTTTCCATTGCTTTTCTTTAGTTTAGTACTCCCTTTCTTGAGTCCCTGGTTCAGGTGCCACTTGTTGTGAACCACCACGACTAGTATTTTCAGGTCCCAAGTGAGAACGGTGCAGAATTAAGAAAATAGGCTTAAAGAATTAAAAGACGGGTGTGGGAGGCTCTGCAATTACTGCTGGCAGAAACAGACCGCCCTAGCAGAAAACAGGGCCATCCCCCAAAACCGCATCTTCCTTTATTCATAGGGCAAAGTGGGACATTAGCAAATCAATAAGATCTTTTCTGATTACAGTTTCAAGGCAACCTAAGAATTCTACCAAGTGCAGAAAACCCTCACCATACATTAACATACACAAAGCCACCTGTCTTTCCGGGGAACATGGGGGGGGGGGGGCAGGACGAGCATCACAGCTAACATGGAGGTGGGGGGAAGGGGTTAGCTTTTTGCAAGCGAGGTGGGGGGTTGGGCAGACTGTCAGCTTAAGCCAGTTCCCCACACCTCTGTCCCCCAGAAGTCCAAACTCTAAAAACCCTGTTGATTTTTTGGTCCCCGACAGTCACCCTCCACAGGTTGTGGGGAACAGGCCCCACAGGTTAGGAGTGGTGACTCGTCACCCTCCACTGGTGTGGGGGAGGTTGTGTGAAAGAGAGTGAGTGCAGAGTAAACGAGATGGACACTGGGAGAGGGTTCCCACTCTCTCCCACAGGGCCGAAGCGGGTGTTGGGTTCTGAACTGTCGTTCCATAGAGCACTTCATATGGCTAAGAGGCAGAATTGTGTGCGGAAGGTTTACATCAGCCTGCCATAAGCCAAGAGGACCCGCCATTCCCACGAGGGGAGTGGCCGGTGACAGACTGAAGCAAGTGGAGTCTCCACCAAGTTTCCCCTCCCCCTCCCCCACTCCTTCTTGTGGCCTGACTGTTGTCTGTTGTGGGAGGTATGGGAGGTTCATAGGGAAAACCCACTCCTTTAGCCAGGATGGTCAAGAATTTTAACAAAGAGTTCTCAGGGGATTACAGGGTTACTATGTCCCCAGGGAAATTGAAGACCTTGTGTGAATTAGAATGGCCCACTTCTCGGTTAGGGTGGCTCTCAGAAGGAAGCTTGGATAAGTCTGTGGTACAGAAGGTGTAGCAGGTAGTCACTAGAGATCCAGGCCACCCGCCCAGTTTCCCTACAGAGACACTTGGCTTAGAGGTCAGGCCTCTACAGTACTGGTAGCTAAGGCCAGGAAGTGTTCCACCAGACCCAGACAGCCGCTGCAGCAGCCAAAGCCGGAAATTTTAAGCCCTAGTGAACCAGAAGCAGCAGAAACTCTGGCTTCTCCACCTTACATGCTAGTGAGGCTCTACCCATCCATTCCTGACTGTCCATCCTAGAGAATGCCAGACTCAGGCCCGTCATTGCCAGGTCATTGCCAGATTTATCAGGTCCCAGCATAAGCTCGCAGGAGCCTGAACCGGAGGTGACTCCCACTGAACCACCAGAATCAGGCCCAGGCTCTCCTCCCCTAGCTGGGAGGTTACAGCAGGTGCCTAAGCCTAGGCTTGTTCTAACTTTAACCATTCCCAGAGAGGAGGAGTAAAGGATTTTTGCTACTGCATCTGGGAAGCCGCCAAGCCAAAAACTAATTCAAAAATACCCCAAAGTCTGGGCTGAAGAACCTCCCCCCCGGGGGGGGGCTGGCAACAAACCAAGTGCCAGTTTGGAAAGAGTTAAAACCTGGGGCACTGCCTGTCAGCCAGAAACAATACCCGATTCCTAGGGAGGCCCAGGAATGAATCCAGGTGCATTTACACAGGCTCAAGGAGCTGTGCCAGTCACCCTGGAATACTCCTTTGCCCTCTGTCAGAAAACCGGGGACCAATGATTATCGGCCAGTACAGGACTTGAGGGTCGTAAACGAGGCAGCAGTGACTCTGCACCCAGCAGTACCAAACCCTTACACACTCCTAAGCCTCCTCCCTGCTCACGTCTCATGGTTCACTTGCTTAGACTTAAAAGATGCCTTCTTTAGTATAAGACTGGCTCCTGAAAGCCGGAAGCTGTTTGCCTTCCAATGGGAGGACCTGGCTACAGGGGCTAAGGTGCAGTACACCTGGACTAGGCTCCCGCAAGAGTTCACGAACTCCCTACCATCTTTAGGGAGGCCCTCGCTCGGGACCTCCAGAGGTTTCCAGCACAGGACATAGGATGTGTCCTCCTTCAGTATGTGGATGACCTGTTGCTAGTTCATGAGACTCTCCAAGGATGTGCTCGAGGAAGAGATGAGCTTCTATACCACCTAGAGAAGAATGGATACAAGGTCTCGAAGAAGAAAGCCCAGGTCTGCCAAAGGCAAGTAAAATATATACTTGGGATTCATTCTCCAGCAGGGGGAGAGGAGGCTAGGGGTAGAAGGGAAACAGATTATTCAGAACATCCCAGTCCTCACCACAAGGAGACAAGTTAGAGAGTTCCTGGGTGCAGCAGGATTCTGCTGTTTATAAATCCCCAATTGTGCAGTACTGGCCAAACCCCTCTATAAAGTCACAAAGGAGGGAGAAATAGAGCCCGTGGACTGGGGGCCAGAACAGGACTGTGCCTTTCAGACTCTTAAAAAGGAATTACAGTTGCCTCAGCGCTAGGTCTTCCTAACCTAGCAAAACCTTTTGTGCAGCAGTGGGTGTATTTACCCAGGATTTGGGGTCATGGCCTTGACCGGTAGCCTACCTCTCCAAGCAACTAGACGGGGTTGCAAAGGGCTGGCCACCATGCTTGGGAGCCCTAGCAGCCACTGCCATGCTGGTGCAAGAGGCAGACAAACTAACTCTAGGACAAGACCTGGAAGTGCAGATGCCACATGCAATAGTGACTCTGATGAATGTCAAAGGACATCACTGGCTCACTAATGCCTGCCTCACTAAGTACCAGAATTTATTATGTGAAAACCCCAGACTAGTAATAGAGGTGTGTACCACTCCAAATCCAGCAACACTGTTCCCAGTAAATAAGGGAAAGCCACAGCACAATTGCTTAGAAGTACTTGATGCAGTATACTCCAGGCGGCTGGACTTGCTAGATCAACCCCTAAGGGAGCCCGACTAGGAGCTGTACGTGGATGGAAGCAGCTCTGTCAACTCAAGGGGACAAAGGCAGGCGGGTATGCAGTAGTGGCTCTAACAGAGACTATAGAGGCATGGCCTCTAACCCAAAGCACTTCTGCTCAGCGGGCAGAACTGATTGCCCTGGCTCGAGCCTTACAGCTCAGTGAAAGGAAAAGAGTGAATATCTTTACAGATTCTGTTTTGCCTTTCTCACTCTCCAAGTACATGGGGCAATTCACAAAGAGAGAAAACTCTTAACTGCTGGGGGCAAAGATCTTAAATATCCAGGAGAAATTCCCCAGCTGCTGGAAGCCAAAACAAGTAGCAGTGATCCACTGCCGAGGACCCCAGAAGGGAGGAACAGTAGAAGCCCAGGGAAATGCCCGAGCAGATGCAGAGGCAGAGGGGACTTCTACCCTGCCCTACCACAAGGGTACTATAGCCCCTCTTATCCCGTGGGCCCCGGAACATGCACCCAGATATTCCAAGGGAGAGAAAAGGTGGACAGAGAGGAAGGGGCCAAAGAATTAAAGGATGGCTGGATGCAACTGCCAGATGGTAGAGTTGTCCTTCCCCACCTGTGAGGACCAGCCATAGCCCAGGCTTTGCATGCTGACACCCATCTAGGACAAGAAAAGACAGAAAAACTGCTAGGGAGATATTTCTATATCCTTCTCTTGGCTTCCATAGCCAAGAAAGTCAGCCTGCGTTGTTCAACCTGCCATCAGAATAATGCAAAACAAGGACCTTCATTACCCCCCTGGTATTCAGTCCTGTGGGGCAGCCCCCTTGGAGGATATACAGGTGGACTGCAACAACATGCCCCAAAGTCAAGGTTACCAGTACCTGTTGCTGTTAGTGTGCACCTACTCAGGATGGGTAGAAGCCTACCCCACCTGGACTGAAAAGGCTAGAGAAGTAACAAGGGTATTGCTCAGATAATTCCAAAGCTTGGACTGACACTTTGCATAGGGCCCGACAACAGCCCGGCCTTTGTGGCTAAGGTAGTACAAGGAACAGCTCAAGCGTTGGACATCACCTGGAAGCTTCACACGGCATACAGACCTCAGAGCTTGGGAAAGGTGGAATGCGTGGATAGGACTCTGAAGTTAGGGCTAGCAAATCGTCAGGAAACAGGTCTTAAATGGGTACAAGCTTTGCCTTTAATATTGTTTAAGGTTCAGTGCACCCCCTCCAAGAACACTGGGTATTCACCTTATGAGGTATTATACAATAGGCCTCCCCCAGTATTACATAGCTTGCCAGGGACTCCCCGAGAATTACGAGAAACAACTACATAGGCAATTAAAAGCTTTAGGCAAGGTGGCCAGTACCATATCCAAGTAGGTGCTAGATACGGCTCCAATCAGTTTGTCCCTTTCCATTCTTTTTCCCCAGGAGACCAGATGTGGGTCAAAGATTAGAATCCAGCTTCCCCCTGACCCAGGTAGAAGGCATACCCACCTGGATTCACCACAGCCGGCTGAAGACTGCGGCCCCAGTGGAGACACCTTCATAGACAGCAGAGACTAACCCTGCCAACCCTTGCAAGTTGACCCTGAGAAGAACATGCCCTGCTCCAGCCACAAACCGGAAGCTGGCTGGTCCGCATACGACCAAAGCCTGAGGAATCTTGCCATGGGGCTCCTTATAATTGGACTCTGAGGAGGGAGGAGAACTAGGGCAGAGCACTGTAAAGTGTGTATCCATGTCACCAAGGAAGGCCAAAAGGTCTTCACCACCTTGCTTTTCTATAGCTTCTATGAGTGTGAGGGAACTCAGAAAGGGAGCTGTACCTATAATCAGATTCAATATTCAGTGTGGGACCCAGGAGATAACAAGCCCTATGTCTGTTATAATCCTACAAATCCTCCTACTACAACAATATTTAAAGTAAAAATAGCAGCAGGAGGATAGGAGAAATAGACCAATAATAGCCCAAAGTTCTAGGAAACCCCAGTAGCCTTTTTAGGGGATGGTTCTCAGCCTTTAGTAGGTTTAAAACCCTAATAGGAGCAGTCTCACTACACCCAGGAATTTGTTTAATAGGTTTGTATTTGTTGCTACTATTAATAAACAGCATAAGGAACATGATAGGGGCCACAGTACAGCAATGAACAACGGCCCATATTTACTTGACCTGCCACTATCGGGCATCCCTTTTGGGATCAGATGAAGAATGTGAGACTCCAGTATAAAAGACATTCTGAAGTCTCAAAGTGGGGAGTGAGAAAGGAGGGGCAGGCCCCTTCTTCCCTGAGAAGGAAGAAATGAAAAGAATACAAGAAAAGGAGCCAGCTGGGTCACCGAGTCAGCCAGTGATAAATTAACTATATCCCATAGTTACAGTACAAAGCAAGAATAGCAGGATCTGTATGTAACTAACCAGGGATCGAGAAACTCTTTCCTCCTTGCTGACCACACCAAAACTTTCCCTCCCCTCTCCTTGAGTTCTGGGAAACCTTAAACAAAGAAAGCACATGCCCATTGCTTAGATACTGTAAAGGTATATAACCTGTAAGAAAATCAACTTCGGGGAGCCTGTGTTTTGGAGCTAGAAACCCCACGTGCTTAGCCGCCTTTAATATATCCTACTTCCTTCATCATGTTTTCTGGGCATTTTTGTCCTCCTTTGATTCCTGCAATACTCTGACATACATGTCCTTGGGGGTGTGGTGTGTTTGGGTAGGTGGGTGGGTAGCACAGGCCACCAAACATCTAGAATTCTCATGAAACCATAAGGGGGTTTGAAAATGGTTGTGATCTCATCTAAATCTTGAAGAATGTTACCTTTGCAGGCAACACATTGACCGGGACCCACCTATGGCTCTTAGCACATGATAGAAACTGGAGCTAACATTTTTTTTTTTTTTTGTATTTTTCTGAAGCTGAAAATGGGAAGAGACAGTCAGACAGACTCCCGCATGCGCCCGACCGGGATCCACCCGACACGCCCACCAGGGGCGACGCTCTGCCCACCAGGGGGCGATGCTCTGCCCCTCTGGGGCGTCGCTCTGCCACGACCAGAGCCACTCTAGCGCCTGGGGCAGAGGCCAAGGAGCCATCCCCAGCACCCGGGCCATCCTCGCTCCAATGGAGCCTTGGCTGCGGGAGGGGAAGAGAGAGACAGAGAGGAAGGAGGGGGGCGATGGAGAAGCAAATGGGCGCTTCTCCTATGTGCCCTGGCCGGGAATCGAACCCGGGTCCCCTGCACACCAGGCCGACGCTCTACCGCTGAGCCAACCGGCCAGGGCCTAACATTTTTTTTTTAAGTGAGATGAGGGGAGATAGACAGAATCCTGCATGTGTCCCAACTGGGATCCAACTGCCAAGCCCTATCTGGGGCCAACGCTTGGACCAACTGAGTCATCCTCAGCACCTGAGGCCAACTATCAATGCAGTCAAACCACTGGCTGTGAGAGGGGAAGAGAGAGAAAGGGAGAAGAGAAGCAGATGGTCACTTCTTATGTGTGTCCTGACCAGGGGTCAAATCTGGGATATCTGCATGCCAGGCTGATGCTCTATTCATTGAGCAAACCAGCCAAGGCTGAGAGCTAACACCAAGCACTTATTAGATGCTTTCTCTCACTTGAAATTCACAAGGCTCCTAAATAATCTGCACGGTTATCAGCCATATTGACAATCAGGTCACTCAGGAGGAAATGATGGCAAAGGAGTGGTTTGAAATCAGGTCAGACTTGGAATAAGCGCTACAATTCCCACTCTGTATTGACTGGGCTATTGAAATGATTCTTCCAGTATGAGACTTTTGTTGTGTTTTGTTTTTTAGGACGGGTCAGAGCACCAAGTATAGGTGTGTGAACCTGCAAAGCGCAAGTTCTTCCCACCTCACTAGGTGGGCTCCCTGCAAAGCCCAGGACCTACACCTGCCCCTTGAAAAGTTCAAAATATTGTGGTTTTCTTGTCCTAAAGATCCCTCTGCCCTGGTAGCTGTTGGATAAGGACACTTTTCAGGAAATCACAGTTCACTTAAACTCACCTTCCCTGGTGACACATTATGCTAGTTTCCTAAACAAACAAACATTTATTAAGCACCAACTGTGTATGGTATTCTCTTTTCCTCCACACAGCAACACAGGAATGGTGAAGTGGGAATAATTATCCCATTGTGTAGTTGTTTATGGAGACTTAAAATACCATAGGAAAAATCAGCAGGTATATGGACTAAGGAGGCAAAGCTAACAGATGACTGTGTTAGGCATGGCTGTGTGGATCATCAAAACAATTTAATGCCTCCTTTTTCAGGTCAGGAAATGGCACATAGTCAGGGGTGAGATGGCTGGTCAAGCACCAGAGAAAGTAGGGAGGGGACCAGGCTGACTGCTCTGTGCTGTACACGAGGGTATTCCAACCTCAGCACTATTGATTTTAGGCGGCGTAATTGTTTTACAGGCCTGTCCTGTACATTGAGAGTTTTACCAGCATCCCTGACTTCTACTGACTAAACACCAGTACCGTTCCTCTGCCCAGCTGTAAAGTCATCAAAAATGCCTCCAGACATTGCTAAGTGGCCCCTGGGGGACAAACCCACCCCCGGTCCCACTGGCCATCATGAACTTGGAGTTCAGCTCCTCCCTTGCAGTTTGGGAGGAAATGGTATTTGGGTGCTAAGGGCGTAACGTCTTCCCAACTTCCCCACACTGTGTAGGCTCTGCTGGGACCTCCACTTCTGTCCACAGAGAACAGCCCTCAGGCAGGGGAGGGGACAGTGGCAGAGGGAACCCAGCATGAGAGCCAGACCTTCTGGGAGGTCACATCAGTGTCCTCAGATCACAGAGGAAGACTGGGGCATTCAGAGGGTTGAACATACCCAGAGAACCCAGTAAGGTTTCTCACACTCATCACAGGGAGCCCCCTACACAGTTATCCCCCACTCAGGATAACTGTCCATGAGTGTGCTCTGGGCTGGTGAGCAATGCCAGAGGGCGCCTCTTAGGCAGTCTTTGTTAATCATAAGCAGTGTATTTATGTGAAGTTATGCTTTGTAGTGTCAGACCTGGCCCCTGACCTGACTCGCACTTGCTCTGGGCCCTGGTAAAATGAGGATGTCGAATGCACCAGTGATGGGCAGTCTTCCCACAGACCCCACTGGCTTCCTCACACCCCCAACCGTGAGAATCACACAGCGCACATAAAGATGCTTATGAGCCTTACAGAGGAAAATGTATATCCTTTAAAACTCAGACTAACTTGTTTCATTGACAGAAGAATGTTAATAGAATGACTTGTCAGCTCACCCAAATATTAATAACAGCCTTTTTGATGAACAGCTACCTGGAGATTAAGTTTCTAACCAATTCCTAAAAGTATACAGCAAGGTGAGACTTTATACTAAAGGAAGAAATGAATGACCCAGCCTCATCACTTTCAAAACTCTCCATCAGTAAACAGGAATCTCCTCCTCTGGAGACTTCTCAGCCGTTCCAAACAGCGTCTTGTCTGCAGCCTGAATCGAATCCTGTACCTGGCTGTTCGGACAACAGCCTGGCGGTTAAGCCGTCCAGCTAGTACTGTACCAACTGATGAGTCACGGTTTTCAATCGGAATATAATGACAAAGTTATCTTCTGATTCAGACAGGCAGCTGATCTTTCAGCCATGTGAGTAACGAGTAGGTAAACAGTACCTCCCCCTACGCGAAGGAAATTGGATTTCTGGTCCAGGGTCCTATAGCGGGTATGCTGGGAGCACTAGGCCTTTAAAGCAACTGAATACCAGCTGGAGGGCCAGAAACTTCTAGCTTGTGATTCCCAGACCAAGGCCGAATGCGTGAGGACAGAAATGTGAAATGAGTTAACACCGGCTATTGTTTTTTCCTCCCTCTTTCCTCCTATCCAATAACAACCATCTCCCCCATATTCTTGTCTCATCTCTTTCAGGATTCTAGCAAGGGCTAAACCCTGAACAAATAAAAACAGGTACTTAGCCTGGCTCATTCACCATTGCATTTCTTGAGCCTAGAACAGTGCTTGGCACACAACGGTGCTCAAAGAATACTTGCTGAATGAACTGATGAATATAATTAAAATAAGGCTCAAGGCTAGTATCTCCAGTTCACAGAATGTGGAAAGTTAAGTATACACTTATTCAGAGGTGGGGACTCCTTCCATTAAACCAAGCTGCCAATAGGCTCAAAATAGATTCAGATCTATCACACCTTAATGGGGAGATACTGGAGGTAGAAAGGCATTCAGTTTTCAAAGGAACAATGTCAACAATAACTATTCCAGAGACCCGATGAGCTGCACCGGGGGACCTAGGGGAGGTTACCACCCAGACCTCCTGCAGAGGATCCTGTCTTGTTCAGATATTTATTACTGAAAACAAACAACAGGAGGTTCTGGGGCCAGAAAGGATGAAGAAAAAAGCAAGAAATATGTTGACTCTTCAGGTTAATTTGTGCTTGTTGCATCCTGATTTGCTGTTTTCAGCACTTACTGTTTCCAGTACAAACATCAGAGAGGCTCCTAGACTTTTGTCCCAGTGCTGGGCTTTTGCTCAAACGAGAGTCTGGCCACTAGCCTATTCTCCACTGCATTCCCTACATCCCCCCCCCTTTTTTTTTATTGGAGTCAACAAGGGGTTAGATCCTGAGAGAGGACTGGGATAGGAGATTTCTACGGCGGGAGGTAAGGGTGGGAGGTATAATACAAGCACGGCTTCCACTCAAAGGGTCCGCTGAGAAAGTTGGCAAACGATGTTCAAGGCTGAAAGAAACAAGGAAAGATTAGTGAGTCCTGTGAAAGGCCGACGGCGTAGATTAAGACCTGAAACCGATTATGGAGACTGAACCAGTGAGCGGTGTCTTCAAGGCAGGCAACAGCTACATATTGTGCCTCTTACTTGTGTTGTGACATTTGTTTTTTTAGTTTAATTTGGAGATCATGTCCTGTCCAAAGGGGAATGAAAGGTGCCATGAAGGTGGCATTGAGTATCTCCCCAAGATTCTGTGCCATTAAGGGAACAGGGTTGACACATATAGTATAAAATTTGGTGTCACAAACAAGCCGCTGATGATCCCACATAGCTTATTGCCTTTCTCCAATCCAGACAACAGCGGCCTCCAAAGCATCTAGTGTTTGTAGGATTTCTTGGTCAATTTGTGCTCGAGATTGAAGTTCAGAAGTAGCATTCTGAAGATACTGGTTAACACGCTAGGCAGTCTGAACTGATTGGGAGAGTGCTACTGCAGCAGTAGCAATAATGGAGGCAATTAGGATTCCCAAAAACCATTTTACCTGCACCTTCTCAGGAGCCCAAGTGACCTGCTCAAAGGAAGAATTACTCATCCATGGCGGGGTAAGGTAAACTGGAACCCAGGCCTGTGAGCACTGGCAGAGTATATACAAGTGGGTTACGTTGAGGGTAGTAACATGGTGGTAGATACAGGGAGTAATCCAAGTAACGTTATGAAAAAATGTAGTATTAAAATGTTCCTTATGTTGCCCCACAACAGAGGTGAAGTTGAGAGTGGTAATATTGGGAGGGTTAGATGTCATTAGAAAAATGTAAGGTTGGGAAGTACATATTATAACTTGAGAGATGCTATCATTAGTTCCCTATGTAGAGAAACTGTATTGTCTATGCCGTAAGATTCTAGAGGAGAAAGGTAGTGTGGCCCTCCATGTATATTTTTTCAGGGGAGAAAAGACTGACTTCCCTAGGTGAATGCGAAGGAGCCTTGCAAAACCAGGTTTCATAAAGGAGACCCCTCAATATAAGCACAATGCATACTCCAATTCCAGGCGTGATTGGAGGGTTGGACTAATAGCTTTCGAGGTTGACAATTTCCCAGGTTTCTATTGCCAACTAAGGGAACTGTGGAAAAATTCGTGGAATGACACATTGTCCAACTCATGTCCATAGCATCTTTGAAAGGAAGCCAAGGATGGCGACAGACAGGAATGGGAGGCTTAGGGGCATTTCTTCCAGCTGTGGGCTACCCTGAATGCCAACTGCTTGAACAAATATTTGGTAGTGAGTGGCCCCACATCTCTGTTATATTATGATAAATGTTCATGGACCATTGTGGGGAAAAATAAATACATTGATAAGAATTCCCATTATCAGGAGAGGAGCAATTCTGTAAACATAGAGGAAGCTCCTTCCAGAGAAAAAACCAATCTTGGGGTATCTTATAGCACCCACCATGGTAGCTTTCTTTTTTTTTTTTTTTTTTGTATTTTTCTGAAGCTGGAAACGGGGAGAGACAGTCAGACAGACTCCCGCATGCGCCTGATCGGGATCCACCCGGCACGCCCACCAGGGACGCTCTGCCCACCGGGGGGCGATGCTCTGCCCCTCCAGGGGGTCGCTCTGCCGTGACCAGAGCCACTCTAGTGCCTGGGGCAGAGGCCAAGGAGCCATCCCCAGCGCCCGGGCCATCTTTGCTCCAATGGAGCCTTGGCTGTGGGAGGGGAAGAGAGAGACAGAGAGGAAGGAGGGGGGGTGGAGAAGCAAATGGGCGCCTCTCCTGTGTGCCCTGGCCGAGAATCGAACCGGGTCCCCTGCACGCCAGGCCGACGCTCCACCGCCGAGCCAACCGGCCAGGGCCATGGTAGCTTTCTTGACCACAAGTTACCTCCACAATTGCGGAGAGGCCATGAGGGCAGGAAGCCATGAAGCCCCTGTAACTTGAGAGTCATTGGAAGAAATAGGAGGGTCATGGTCCTCCCAGGTAATAACATTGAAGATAGGACGATCTAGAATATAAGCCCGGTAAGTTAAAGGCTGAGGTGAATAAAGAGTAAAAGAGTAAAAGTTTTACCTTTCCTGCCTCAGACTCAAGGGTAACAACTGAAATCATAGAAAGAAAGAGGGTTTCTGGGGTGGCAGGAGTCCCGGTGCTCTGCTGTACCGCGTGAGCCGGGTGCTCAGGTTCTTCAGACTGCCCCAAGTTCATCTGCGGGCATGAGTGGTTGAGTACGCAAGGTCAACAGGCCTCCTCTTCTTCACTGGCACTTTCATGCTTGGTGTGTACTCTGCTCGGGTACCAGCAACTGAGTATCAGGTTGGGGGTCCCCGCTGGGTTGATGGCAACTCATGGTAAGGTTTTACCTATCAGGCAGGAATCCACACAGGACCTGTAGGTGACAAAATAGCAGCAAATCCTTTCCCCTAAGTAAGCAACTCAATCAGGACCTGCAAGAGGGTCCCAATACAAAACTAATGGTTTCGATTTGTCCAAAGGAGGAGAGAAATGTTTTCCAGCTGCAGCAGTACCTGTGGAAGAAACGTTTAAAAAATTCTAAGTAAACGAAGTCTTATGTACCTTTTCTTGGGGAGTTAACTTCTCTTCCTAGCTCCCTCCTTTTTTTTTTTTTTTTTTTTGGGGGGGGGGGTGGTTTGTATTTTTTCTGAAGCTGGAAACGGAGAGACAGACAGACTCCCGCATGCGCCCGACCGGGATCCACCTGGCACGCCCACCAGGGGGCGATGCTCTGCCCATCGGGGCGTCGCTCTGTCGCGACCAGAGCCACTCTAACTCCTGGGGCAGAGGCCAAGGAGCCATCCCAGCGCCCAGGCCATCTTTTGCTCCAATGGAGCCTCGACTGCGGGAGGGGAAGAGAGAGACAGAGAGGAAGGAGAGGGGGAGGGGTGGAGAAGCAGATGGGCGCCTCTCCTCTGTGCCCTGGCCGGGAATCGAACCCGGGACTTCCGCACGCCAGGCCAACACTCTACCACTGAGCCAACCGGCCAGGGCCTCCTTTTGGTTTTAATAGGTGGTTTTAACACAACTGTGAGCCTGTTCGACAATGGCTTGACCTGGGGTGCATAATGGTCCACTGACAACAAATGTGTTAGAAGGGTCATGCAGTATAGACAGGGCCATTCTCCGTTTTAATTGCTCGAGGACGGCCCATGATCACTATGGTGGCAAGTAAATGTTTGCACACATGCCGCACTGCCTCTCCACCTTGGCAGGTGACATATACAAATCCTGAGTAAGTCAACAGTTACATGTAGATATTTTAATTTTCCAAACAGTGGGTGATGTGTCATGTCAATTAGCCACAAATTATTAGGTGCAAACCCTCGGGTGTTAACTCCCGCAGGGCCTGGGATAGCAAAACCTTGACAGTCTAGATAAGCTCTAATGTCACAAGCTTGACTGAGAGGGAGACAAAATTCTTGGCTAATGCACACACGTGGTCCTTGATGACAAATAAACTGATAAGATTGAAATGCTTGAGCGAGGGCATCAAGGAACATAGCAAGAGTATCTGCTTGAGAGTTTCCTGCCACTAAAGAGCCAGGAAGAACTGAATGAGATCTAATGTGAACAATAAATAGGGATGTCTTTAGACAGTAACGAGGTTTTTGGAGTTTCTGGAACGGGGTAAAAAGTTGTCAGTCTGACGTCTGATGAATAAGAACTGTCTCTATTATCTGGACCCTATGGACAATATATGCAGAATCTGTAACAAAGTTTAGTGGCTGATCAGGAAACAAACTAAGGGCGGCAATGGCTGCTGCTAGTTCTGCCCTCTGGGTGCTACTATTACCTGAGGGTGGTAAAATGTTGCTACTGATTGTTAGCCTTCCATGTAACTACACCCTTCCTGCTTTTTCCAGAACCATTAAAAAATAGTTAAAGCTTCTGAAAAAGGAGATAAAGAAATTACCTGTAGGCCCTGGCCAATTGGCTCAGTGGCAGCGTATCAGCCCAGTGTGTGTATGTCCCAGGTTCGATTCCCAGTCAGTGCACACAGGAGAAATGACCACCTGCTTCTCCACCCCTTTCCCTCTATCTCTTCTCCTCCCACAGCCATGGCTCGGTTGAAGCAAGATGGCTCAGGGCACTGAGGATGGCTCCAAGGCCTTGCCTCAGTTGCTAAAAAAAAATGGCTCGGTTGCCTAGCAACAATCCCATATAGGCTGAGCATCGCCCTATAGGGGGCTTGCTGTTTGGATCCCAGCCTGGGTTCATGCGGTAGTCTGTCTCTCTGCCTCCCCACTTCACAGTTAAGAAAGAAAAAAAAGAAAAAGAAATTACCCATGTTGGGCAGATTGGCAACAACTGTAATCCACATAGCATTTTTACAGAAGGAAGGGTGTATTGAAGAGTGCCAATAAAGTTAGCTAAAGCAATTCAATTTTTATTTTTATTTATTTATTTATTTATTTTACAGAGACAGAGTCAGAGAGAGGCACAGATAGGGATAGACAGACAGGAAGGAAAGGGATGAGATGCATCAATTCTTTGCTGCGGCATCTTAAGTTGTTCGTTAACTGCTTGTTCATTGATTGCTTTTTCATATGTGCAGGGATGGGGGTGGGGGTGGGGGTGGGGGGGAGGTTACAGCACAGGGAGCGGCCCCCTTGCTCAACCCAGCAACCTTGGGACCAAGTCAGCGACCTTGGGCTTCAAAACAAGGATTTTTGGGCTCAAGCCAGCAACCCCACGCTCAAGATGGAGAGCCCGCACTCAAGTCGATGAGCCTGCACTCAAGCCAGCAACCTCGGGGTTTCAAACCTGGTCCTTCGCGACCCAGTCCAATGCTCAATCCACTGTGCCACAGCCTTGTCAGGCACAAGTTGTAATATTTTACTGGATTGAAAGGCAAAGTGAAAGTCTAGCTTATCTAGTCCTGGGATAATGATGTCGGGATCTCATCCCAAAAGCTGTTGGCAGAGTCTTTTGCTTTGTGAGAGCAAAGAAAATCATTGATCTAATTGTGTATATAACTTTTTTCTGGGATAATGTGGCTCAAAGATCCATTCAATGGTTCCTAATTGTGGAGCAAATTGACATAGCAGCCCAGTATGTCTGTAGAAAGTATTTAAAATGATTAAATGAATGGGAGCTCCATTTTTAATGCTAATTGAAACTGACATAATAACTAAGATACTTATCGTATTTCTGCCCAGGCTTCTGCAGAAAGCTGCTGAGGAAAATCAAAAGTGGGATCCTGCTGCTGAGAATTAAAGAGCATGTACGTGGGGACCCCTAAAGAGGAAGGCAGCAAATTGATGTGACCTAGTATCTTCTGGAGGTCATTAAATGTTACAATTTCAGGGACATGAAGTTCAACAGCCCATGGGTGAACAGGCAATGAGGATATAACCTAGATACTGCCAGAATTCTTGTGTCTGAATTTTTTCAGGTGTGATCATTAGTCCTGCATTTTTGAAACTATTAAAAGAGATGTTGTAGTATATGATTCAATTGTTGTGGGTTAGGATGAGCATTCAGAGTATCATCCCTGTAATGATAAATTAATGCCTCAGGATATTCAGACCTTGTACATGTAAGGGTCTTGGCTACAAAAGTTTAACAAATGGTAGGAATATTAATCATTCCCTAACCAAGGACTTTCCAATGATATCGTGCCATGGGAGCTTGAAAATTTACACTGGGTAGGGAAAAAGAAATTTCCTGTCATCAGGGTGGAGCAGAATTGTGAAAACACAATCCTTCAAATCAAGGACCATGAGGGAGAATTCCTGAGGTATCACGGCTGGATTAGGAATTCCGGGCTGCTAGGCTCCCATAGGAACTACTCTAGCATTCGGCTTTCTGAGGTCATGTAGGAGCCTGCATTTGCCAGACTTTTTGGGAATGCAAAATCAGAGGTATTACAAGGGCTCATAGAAGGTTCCATTCTTCTTGCTTCTAACAGCTACTGAACAAGCTTTTGAGTCTGAATTAACCTTTCCCCTTTTAATGGCCACTGCTCCACCCAAACAGAGGGACCCGGTATCCAATGTAGTCTGAGCGGTTCAGTGGCAGTGGCAGCAAGGACAAATTTGGAGAAGTGCACAAATGGACATCCCATTGTTGTAAACAGATCTCAGCCCCATAGGGTTGTAGGGAGATCTACAATGCAGGGGCGTATGGTAGCAGGCTGGCGTCTGGGCCTGTACACAACATGGGATATTTGTTCTGTTGGGGATTCTGAGTTCCTCCTAAGCCAGTGACTGTGACTATGGAGGGTGACGACTCCCAATCTTTATTCAAGTCTTTAGTGGCTATGATGGTGACATCAGCCCCAGAATCTACTAGCCCTGTAACAGCCTTGTTGTTAATCAAAACAGTAAGGTAGGGTCTTCGAGTGGTCAATCGTGTTGCCCAGAAAGCCTCTGTACTGCCAATACCTCCTGTTCCCCTTTCATAGTCTGAGTTCCTGGAACAGTGTACGGAAACAAAACAATCTGTGCAGGACAAACGCCCTTTGAGATGCTCTGACAGTCAGAGCTAGCATGATTAATTTGTCCCTTATAATCAGAATCTACTAATCCAGAGAGACCCTGAATCCCCCAATTGGTGTAACTAGATCTTCCAGAATGAGGCCTGCAGTACCAGGTGTAAGGGCCCCCAAACAGTGGTGGGGACAACTTGTAATGCGCCAGTTTCATTCAATAGAACATCTGCTAGTGAAGGTCTAACCCTGTACTGCCGAGGGACCAGGGCAGCCCAGAGGCCTATATAATCCCTAGGAGTGGGAGAAGGGGGGTAGGAAGCAGAAGGGGAGTCCCCTGTGCAAGTCTCTGATTCAGGGTTGGAGTGTTTGCCGCCCCACCTAATTCCCTTGAGCTTCTGGGGCTTGAGAGCTGGCGCCCCTCTTTCCAGTTCCCGACACGGACTTTCCTTTCAGATCTAATTTGGACTGACAGTGATTGGCCCACTGAAAACCCTTTTGACAACAGGTGCATTTTTTCTTTGGTTTGATGTCTGTTGATTTAGTGAATTTGCAATATTTTTGGAAATGACTCTCTTTTCCACAGCTGTAACAGGTCTGGGGTCTAAGAGCAGCAGCTAATACTTGGGCCTATGAATCTCGGTGCCAGTGTTCTGACAGGCTGAAATCATTTAAGCAATATCAGCGTTTTGCCCCATTAAGGGAAGCAGTACTTTCTGACAATCGGCATTAGCATTCTCATAGGCTAATTGGAGCGCAAGAAACGAAGCAGTTTCAGAATTATCCACCTGCAGAGATAGCATTTTGCAGGATATTAATAGTCTATGTAAGGTCCAGTAGCCCTTTGTTGGATGGTGGATAAACATTCGATGGGTATCTTGGTATGTGGGATCCTTCCCCAACCCTGTAGGTGGCCTGATAGATCTGAGGGGAAGCCGCTCGGTTCATCTGGCATTGTGCTCGCCCAGTATGTATCACTAGGCACCGGCCCAGGTTAACAGCAATTCCAATAGGAATGCCAACTTCTAAATTTTGTATGGCCAACTGCTGAGTGGCAGGCTGACATTCTTGAAACCAAACGCTAAATTGTGCAATTGTAAAAGTTTTTTTTTTTTTTTTTTTTTTCATTTTTCTGAAGCTGGAAACAGGGAGAGACAGTCAGACAGACTCCCGCATGCGCCCGACCGGGATCCACCCGGCACGCCCACCATGGGGCGACGCTCTGCCCACCAGGGGGCGATGCTCTGCCCATCCTGGGCGTCGCCATGTTGTGACCAGAGCTACTCTAGCGCCTGAGGCAGAGGCCACAGAGCCATCCCCAGCGCCTGGGCCATCTTTGCTCCAATGGAGCCTTGGCTGCGGGAGGGGAAGAGAGAGACAGAGAGGAAAGCGCGGCGGAGGGGTGGAGAAGCAAATGGGCGCTTCTCCTGTGTGCCCTGGCTGGGAATCGAACCCGGGTCCTCCGCACGCTAGGCCGACGCTCTACCGCTGAGCCAACCGGCCAGGGCTAAAAGTTTGTTTTTAAGTGAGAGGCAGGGAGGCAGAGACAGACTCCGCAAGCCCCCTACCCAGGATGCTCTGCCCATCTGGGGCCCTGCTTCATTGCTTGGCAACGGAGCTATCTCACCGCCTGAAGTGAGGCCATGGAGCCAGCCATTCTCAGCGCCCAGGGCCAATCCACTTGAACCACTCGAACCATGGCTGTGTGTGAATGTGGGGGGAAGAGAGAGAGAGAGAGAGAGAGAGAGAGAGAGAGAGAGAGAGAAAAGGGGTGGAGAAGCAGATGGTCACCTCTTTTGTATGCCCTGACTAGGAATGGAATTCAAGACTTCTACATGCTGGGCCTATACTCTACCGCTGAGCCAACCGGCCAGGGTCAAGACAGGTCTTACTATAGCTCTCCAGTCCCATGGGGCCATCTTATAACCTGTACTGATGGTTTTAACATGTCCTCAGTAAAGGAGCTCTGCAACCCATTTTCAGTTATACTTTGGCAAAACTTCTTGTAGACTTGAAAAGGGAGACTCTCACGTCCAGCAGTTGTCCTGAGGTTCCAATAACGGGAGAAGCCTCTGCAATTTCACCTTCCTTTCAAGTTCTTCCCGAAAGCAGGACCACACTTTCATAAGGGGGTGAATGCAGTCTTGCTCAGACTGACTGCTTACATATTAGAGGAAAAAAACAACAGCAGGTGGTTGAGGGGGGGGGCAGTTACTGAGGTGGAAGAAGCTTGTTGACTCCTCAGGTTAATTTCATGCTTGTTGCGTCCTGTTTTGTTGTTTTCAGCACTTACCTGTTGTGTTCAGTAGGAACATCAGAGATGCCCCTAGACTTCTGTCCCAGCACCGGGCTTTTGCCCCAAGGCTCTCTGGCCAGGAGCCAAATCTCAACTGTAATCTCTACAGAACATGACTACAAATGGCAAGCAAAGGCAAGGGTCCTGATTGGGACCCTTTAAAATTGCTGTCAACTGGCCAGCCCTCTAAAACCAGGTCACCAGAATTTGGAGGGAACGTGCATGGAAAAAGCCCAGATTATAAATGCTGAGCATGGGGCCTGGATGCCTCAGGAATGTCCCTCGACCTCAGCTACTCTGCAGTAACTCAGCTCCCTGTGTTCATAGGTAACTAAGGTGGCCAAAGTCAATGAGGCAGCCCCGGCCAAAAGAGGAAGTGAAGCAACAGCCTCCATACCCACCTAGGCCTCACCTCCCCAGGACCCACTCACCTACACTCTTTACAACATGTAACATCACCTCTGGTATCGTAGTGTCCTGTGTTCAGTGCCGGGACTGATCTGATATCAGGTGTGGTGCGGAGGAGCACTCTATGAGTGTCCTTTCCAAGTGCCAGGACAAGACACGGGGACATGGTTCTGTAACCATAGACAATCCCACACAGTGGTACTGAGTTTCTTCAAGGCCAGAACAGCAGCCAAAAGGAGGTGATGGCTTCTGCTGCCCCAGGCTGAATACATTGGACAAGTGGCCATTACATACCTTCCAGGCATTTGGTAGATACCTACCATTCCAGTAGGCAGCACAAGTAATTTACTATGAGTGCTGTAATCATCATTCTTGGGACAGAGGACCAGATACCCAGGAAAAGCCCCTGGCCCAAGAGGGCATCTCTGCTCCTCCACACTTATTCACCATCTGAGGCCCTGCACGCGCCAGTCAGGCTGTCCAGTGTCTAACTGTCCTGCTCTGAGAAAGCTCCTAGATTTGGCTGACGGGCAGCTGGTGGGGCCAGCAGGGCACTCGAAGATCTCAGACTGAATGGGGACTGGGTCAAGGGAAGAATGGGTGCAGGATTGAGGTGAAGAGCTGAGGTGGGGACAGCAGAGGTGAGAGGATACGGAGACCCCATTTTAAGTAAGATTGGGTGACAGTGGTAGGAACTGGGACAGCATGAGCCGTTTAGCCAATACTTATGGATGGAGAAAGTCCTCAGGATGGTTGGAGTCGGAAAAGATGATAAGCTAGGAGGTTAGGATTGAGTCTGTGAGGACAAGAAGCTACATACTTGTAAGACCTGGGACAGGGCTGTGCAGGACTGTGGTTAGAGGTATCAAGACATATCTACTTTAGTGGTGGGTCCTGAATGAGAGTGGGATAGAGTTGGGGTGTTTAGGATGAGAAGACTTTGGGAAGCTGACCAAGGGGTGTGGGAGACTGGGACAAGAAAGCTAATCTGGAAAAAGGCAAACCACATGGTGGGTCTCAAGCAAACTTGCACGGGGCCTTAGGAATGCCAAAGAGGTTGAAGGTTAAGGATGAGAGGGGGGCGAAGGGATGTGGCCGAGATTGGGGTTGGAATTGGCCTAGATTGGGGTCAAGGGTGAGGCTGCATTTACGTAAGACCAGTGATTCAAGAGTGGGGTTAGGCGACTCTTTGGGATCATGGCTCGGGCTCATCGCCCGTTCGCGTCTCGGTCTGCCATCCCTCCGGTGCGCTCCAGGCCCGGACCCCTATCTCACCAAAGGAGCGTGGAGTGGATGGGACGTACTCCCTCCTGGCCACGGTAGCCCAGAAGCTCGGAAGGGACTCCGCGGCCTCTAAATTAAGGACTACCGCTAGCTCCGCCCAGGGCTCCTGACGCCATCACGCAAGATCGGCCCCGCCCTAACCCCGGCCGCGCAGCCTATCGCAGAGCCCGGAAGAGCTCGGGGCGTGGCAAGGCGGGGCGGGGCTAGCGCTCCCAGACGCCCGGAGTTCTCCACCCCCGAGTGGATTAAGGAAGATTGGGATCCGTTACCAGAGCGGGATGCGGAAAGCCACGGCCCACGTCCGGCCCTCATTATCCGCTGCCGCAGGGTCTGCGTCAGACTAGATTCTGGTGTCCGGGCTCGCGACCTCGCCTAGCCCCAGCACCGCCTGCGTCGCTGTGCGGTTTTCCTTCTGCTTCCCGCGAAGGTTGTCCACTTGTGGAACGGAACACTAACGCCTACTGTGTTTTTAGCCTCCGCCGTGGCGTGGGCGCAGCCTCCCGGCAGAGCTCAGGTCCAGGTTGGAGCTCCTGTAGGCTCTCAGGGAAAACACATGTTTTGACCACTGCTTACACCAAAAGGAAGAGCCCAGAGGACCCTTGGGCATTTGGCAACCCGCCCATCAGCAGGGAAACACTAAGCTCCAGTAGCTGTGCAGATCAATTTGATTTTCATAGTAGAAGTGACAGTTCTCTTTCAAATGGACTCAAACAAAAATAGCAGAGGCTGTACCGCGGTGCTTCAGACACCGACGGTCTCAGGCATTGGTCAGCTGGGACCCAAGTGTGAGCAGAGATGCGGAGGTCCCGCTGGAGGCAGGTCCAGGGGTCCTTGTGGGTGGCCTCAGGGCTGACTGAGGAACAGGCCAGTTCTTGGAAGTTACACTGATCACTGCCGGGACTCCTATGCTCCATTGGCCTTTGTGGGAAGTGTCCCTCATGTCTCCGCTAAGGTCGAGGTTCCAGTGCCCGTTTCCACTTATAAAAACAGCTGCTGGGCTCTGAACTACAGTAATTCTCTCTCCAAGAATGACCCCCCCCCCCCCCCCCCCCCCCCGCCAGGCCTTAGGCTAGAGAAATGAGTGTTCAGTGCCTTCAACTACATACAGTTAATGGTTGAGCAGGAAGATTAGAAATAAACACTTAGTTAAATGAGAATCTCTGCCCTGACCTAGGGATTTAACATTCGCGGAAAACAGAAGTTCCTACTGTTTGCTAGATAAGAACTACAGATGTCCTTACCAATCACCTGGAAGGTAGGTGCCTTTGTTATCCCCATTAGTGTGGGTGGATAAGAAAACAGCCTTGAGAAAAGTAACTTGGGGCACAAGGCCATACAACTAATAAATGGTAGAAGCAGAATTCTTACCGAGCTCTTTCTGATTCTAGTTGGAAAGGTGGCATAGTTTCCTCAGTAACAGAGCAAGTGAGCTTTGGAGCCAGGAGTGCTTAGGTTTGAATCCCAGCTCTATACCATGATATTTTCTGGGCCTGGGGCAACCCAGTAAGTGTGGGGCTAAAACTATAGTATCTGTAGTTTTCATAGGTCACTGAACTTGATGTTCAGATCAGAAAAGAGAAGTCAAGTCTCACCACCCACAGCCCCTTAGCCTCAGGAAGAGGGGTCAGAGTGTGTGAATGCAGGGAATTTCCACAATGTCCCTGAGCCCCAGTTCCTCATCTGTAAATTGGGAAAAATATCAGCTGATGTGAGGATTAAATAAAGTAATATCCGCAGGACAGTTTTTGGTCTGTTGCAAGCACTTGAAGATGACTAGCTATTATCGTTACAGTTCTGGCAATTCTCTCCTTTCCAGGCCAGTCAGTCCCTGCCTTTAGCTGCTCTTCTGAGCGCTGGAGTGAGATCCTATCTTGTTTGAACCCCAGAGATATCCTTCCTGGCCATCTGATCGGAATCATCACACTGGTATTGTACTAATTTCTCACGAATAACTAGCATTCTAGGTTCTCTTGTCAGAAGCTGGTTTTTCCCACATTCTCTTTTTTTTTATTTTTTTATTTTTTTTTATTTTATTTATTTTTATTTTTTATAAATTTTTATTAATGTTAATGGGATGACATTAATAATTCAGGGTACATATATTCAAAGAAAAACATGTCTAGGTTATCTTGTCATTAAATTATGTTGCATACCCCTCGCCCAGAGTCAGATTGTCCTCCGTCACCCTCTATCTAGTTTTCTCTGTGCCCCTCCCCCTCCCCCTAAATCTCTCCCTCCCTCCCTCCTGCGTCCTCCCTCCCCCCACCCCTGGTAACCACCACACTCTTGTCCATGTCTCTTAGTCTCGTTTTTATGTTCCACCAATGTATGGAATCATGTAGTTCTTGTTTTTTTCTGATTTACTTATTTCACTCCGTATAATGTTATCAAGATCCCACCATTTTGCTATAAATGATCTAATGTCATCATTTCTTATGGCTGAGTAGTATTCCATAGTGTATATGTGCCACATCTTCTTTATCCAATCCTCTATTGAAGGGCTTTTTGGTTGTTTCCATGTCTTGGCCACTGTGAACAATGCTGCTATGAACACGGGGCTACATGTGTCTTTACGTATCAATGATTCTGAGGTTTTGGGGTATATACCCAGTAGAGGGATTGCTGGGTCATAAGGTAGTTCTATTTGCAGTTTTTTGAGGAACCACCATACTTTCCTCCATAGTGGTTGTACTACTTTACATTCCCACCAACAGTGTATGAGGGTTCCTTTTTCTCCACAGCCTCTCCAACATTTGTTATTACCCGACTTGTTGATAATAGCTAATCTAACAGGGGTGAGGTGGTATCTCATTGTAGTTTTGATTTGCATTTCTCTAATAACTAATGAAGCTGAGCATCTTTTCATATATCTGTTGGCCATTTGTATTTCTTCCTGGGAGAAGTGTCTGTTCATGTCCTCTTCCCATTTTTTTATTGGATTGTTTGTTTGTTTGTTGTTGAGTTTTATGAGTTCTTTGTAAATTTTGGATATTAGGCCCTTATCTGAGCTGTCGTTTGAAAATATCAGTTCCCATTTAGTTGGCTGTCTGTTTATTTTGATATCAGTTTCTCTTGCTGAGCAAAAACTTTTAATTCTGATGTAGTCCCATTCATTTTTCTTTGCCTTCACTTCTCTTGCCATTGGAGTCAAGTTCATAAAATGTTCTTTAAAACCCAGATCCATGAGTTTAGTACCTATGTCTTCTTCTATGTACTTTATTGTTTCAGATCTTATATTTAGGTCTTTGATCCATTTTGAATTAATTTTAGTACACGGGGACAGGCTGTAGTCGAGTTTCATTCTTTTGCATGTGGCTTTCCAGTTTTCCCAACACCATTTGTTGAAGAGGCTTTCTTTTCTCCATTTTGTGTTGTTGGCCCCTTTATCAAAGATTATTTGACCATATATATGTGGTTTTATTTCTGGGCTTTCTATTCTGTTCCATTGGTCTGAGTGTCTATTTTTCTGCCAATACCATGCAGTTTTGATTATTATGGCCCTATAATATAGTTTAAAGTCAGGTATTGTAATGCCCCCAGCTTCATTCTTTTTCCTTAGGATTGCTTTGGCTATTCGGGGTTTTTTATAGTTCCATATAAATCTGATGATTTTTTGTTCCATTTCTTTAAAAAATGTCATAGGAATTTTGATGGGAATTGCATTAAATTTGTATATTACTTTGGGTAATATGGCCATTTTAATTATATTTATTCTTCCTATCCAAGAACAAGGAATATTTTTCCATCTCATTGTGTCTTTTTCTATTTCTCTTAGCAATGCCTTGTAGTTTTCTTTATATAGGTCCTTTACATTCTTTGTTATGTTTATTCCTAGGTATTTTATTTTTTTTGTTGCAAACTTGAAGGGGATTATTTTTTTGAGTTCGTTTTCTAATATTTCATTGTTGGCATATAGAAATGCTATGGACTTCTGTATGTTAATTTTGTATCCTGCGACCTTACTGTATTGGTTTATTGTTTCTAGTAATCTTTTTGTGGAGTCCTTTGGGTTTTCGATGTATAGGATCATATCATCAGCAAAAAGTGATACCTTTACTTCTTCTTTTCCGATATGGATGCCTTTTATTTCTTTGTCTTGTCTGATTGCTCTGGCCAGAACTTCTAGCACCACGTTAAATAAGAGTGGAGAGAGTGGACACCCCTGTCGTGTTCCTGATTTAAGGTGGAAAGTCCTCAGTTTTATGCCATTTAATATGATGTTGGCTGATGGTTTATCATATATGGCCTTTATTATGTTGAGATATTTTCCTTCTATACCCATTTTGTTGAGAGTCTTAAACATAAAATTGTGTTGTATTTTATCGAAAGCCTTTTCTGCATCTATTGATAAGATCATGTGGTTTTTGTTCTTTGTTTTGTTGATATGATGTATTACGTTAACTGTTTTACGTATGTTGAACCATCCTTGAGATTCTGGGATGAATCCCACTTGATCATGATGTATTATTTTTTTAATATGTTGTTGTATTCGATTTGCCAGTATTTTGTTTAGTATTTTAGCATCTGTATTCATTAGAGATATTGGTCTGTAGTTTTCTTTTTTTGTGCCATCCTTGCCAGGTTTTGGTATGAGGGTTATGTTGGCCTCATAAAATGTGTTTGGAAGTATTGCTTCTTCTTCAATTTTTTGGAAGACTTTGAGTAGAATAGGAACCAAGTCTTCTTTGAATGTTTGATAGAATTCACTAGTATAACCATCTGGACCTGGATTTTTATTTTTGGGGAGGTTTTTAATAGTTTTTTCTATTTCCTCCCTGCTGATTGGTCTGTTTAGGCTTTCTGCTTCTTCATGACTCAGTTTAGGAAGGTTGTATTCTCGGAATTTATCCATTTCTTCTAGATTGTTGTATTTGGAGGCATATAGTTTTTCATAGTATTCTACAATAATTCTTTGTATATCTATGATGTCTGTGGTGATCTCTCCTCTTTCATTTTGGATTTTATTTATTTGAGTCCTGTGTCTTTTTTCCTTGGTGAGTCTTGCCAAGGGTTTGTCAATTTTGTTGATCTTTTCAAAGAACCAGCTCCTTGTTTTATTGATTTTTTTCTATAGTTTTTCTGTTCTCTATTTTGTTTATTTCTGCTCTGATTTTTATTATCTCCTTTCTTCGGCTGGTTTTGGGTTGTCTTTGTTCTTCTTTTTCTAGTTCCTTAAGGTGTGAAGTTAAGTGGTTTACTTCGGCTCTCTCTTGTTTGTTCATATAGGCCTGAAGTGATATGAACTTTCCTCTTATTACTGCTTTTGCTGCATCCCAGAGATTCTGATATGTCGTATTTTCATTTTCATTTGTTTGTATATATCTTTTGATCTCTGCGCTTATTTCTTCTTTGACCCATTCATTTTTTAAAAGTATGTTGTTTAATTTCCACAATTTTGTGGGTTTTTCCCCCTCTTTTTTACAGTTGAATTCTAGTTTCAAGGCTTTATGATCAGAGAATATGCTTGGCACAATTTCAATTTTTTTAAATTTGCTGATATTGTCTTTGTGGCCCAACATATGGTCAATTCTTGAGAATGTTCCATGTACACTAGAGAAAAATGTATACTCTGTCGCTTTGGGATGAAGTGTCCTGTAGATGTCTATCATATTCAGTTGTTCTAGTATTTCATTTAAGGCCACTATATCTTTATTGATTCTCTGTTTGGATGACCGATCTAGAGCTGTCAGCAGTGTATTGAGGTCTCCAAGTATGATTGTATTTTTGTCAGTTTTTGTTTTAAGGTCAATAAGTAGCTGTCTTATATATTTTGGTGCTCCTTGGTTTGGTGCATATATATTAAGGATTGTTATGTCTTCTTGATTCAGTGTCCCCTTAATCATTATGAAATGACCGTTTTTGTCTCTGAGTACTTTTTCTGTCTTGTAGCCAGCATTATTAGATATGAGTATTGCTACACCTGCTTTTTTTTGGGTGTTGTTTGCTTGGAGTATTGTTTTCCAGCCTTTCACTTTGAATTTGTTTTTATCCTTGTTGCTTAGATGAGTTTCTTGTAGGCAGCATATAGTTGGATTTTCTTTTTTAATCCATTCTGCTACTCTGTGTCTTTTTATTGGTAAGTTTAATCCATTTACATTTAGTGTAATTATTGACACTTGTGGGTTCCCTATTGCCATTTTATAAATTGCTTTCTGTTAGTTTTGTATCTTGTTTGATTCTTCTCTTTTGTTTTTCTATCATTTGTTTTTGTTTGTTTGTATTCCATACTTCTATCCTCTGTTGCTACCTTTTTTAAGTCAAGTGTTTTTGTGGTGGTTTTTTCAAGGGTGGTTACCATTAAGTAATGAAAAGGGTACCTACCATATTCATTGTAGTACCCTTTCTTATGAGTATTTCTGCGCTTCATCGTCCTTTGCTACTGTTAATCTTCATCCTTTCTCCCCTTTTTTTTTTCTTTTGTTGTCACAGTTTAAGTTTGGTTTTATTGTTTTCTTCGTGGAGCTGTTACTTGTGGTGTTGTTTTCTTTTGTTCTTTGAATCTGGTTGGAAAACCCCCTTTAGTATTTCCTGGAGTGGGGGCTTTCTGATGATAAATTCTCTCATCTTTTCTGTATTTGTGAATATTTTTATATCTCCTTCGTACTTGAAGGATAGCTTTGATGGGTATAGTATTCTTGGCTGAAAGTTCCTCTCTTTCAGGGCTTTAAATATTGGGGTCCACTCTCTTCTAGCTTGTAGAGTTTCTGCTGAGAAATCTGATGATAATCTAATAGGCCTTCCTTTATATGTTGTATTCTTCTTTTCCCTGGCTGCCTTGAGAATTTTTTCTTTGTCATTGGTTTGTGTCATCTTCATTATGATGTGCCTTGGAGTGGGTTTGTTGTGGTTAAGAAAACTCGGTGTTCTGTTTGCTTCTTGAATTTGAGGCTTTAATTCTTTCCACAGGCTTGGGAAGTTCTCATCTATTATTTGTTTGAGTATATTCTCCATTCCATTTTCTTTCTCTTCTCCCTCTGATATACCTATTATTCTTATGTTATTCTTTCTGATGGAGTCAGACAATTCCTGTAGGGCTTTCTCGTTTTTTATTATTTTTGAGTCTCTTTCTTCTTCTCTCTGTTGTGCCTCAAGTTGCTTGTCTTCTATTTCACTGATCCTGTCTTCTATCTGGGCTGTTCTATTAGCTAAGCTTGCTACCTCGTTTTTCATCTCTTGAATTGAGTTTTTCATTTCTGTTTGATTTGTTTTTATAGTTTCAATTTCCCTGGTAATATATTCTTTGTGATCGTTGAGTTGTTTTCTGATTTCCCTAAATTGCCTTTCTGTGTTTTCTTGTATATCTCTGAGTATTTTTAAGATTTCTATTTTAAATTCTCTGTCATTTGGCTCCAAGGCTTCCAATATGTTAAATCTTTTCTCCATAGATTTTTCCACATCAATTTGCGTTACCTCTGTGTCTTTTGTATCCATAATGTTCGATTTCCTTTTTCTTATTGGCATCTGAAGGTGGTCTTGATGATAGTGTTAATTAGAATTAATAAAAAATAAAAAGGAAAAAAAAAAAAAAAGAAAAAAAGAAAGAAAAAAAAAAGGAAAACACTCCACAAAAAAAAAGTAATAATTTATTATTTCCCCCTTTTTTCTTTCTTCTCTTCCCCTCCTCTCACCTCCTTAGGGAAATATCGTGATGACCTGTGAATTATATTATGCTAAATGGAACAAAAACTGCCTATAATGGAGAGCCTGATTTGGGGTGAAGAGTTCAAGGGGCAAAAAAGGGATTAGGGACCTACTAAATACAAAAAAAAAAAAAAAAAAAAAAAAAAAGGAAGAAAATCTTAGACAAGCATAAAATGATTTGCTTGTAAGTGATGGTCGACTAAGAGATATAATGAGAGGGATGAGAGGGAAACAGAAAAAAGGAGAGAAAAACTATAATTAAAGAAGAAAAAAATAAAAATAAAAATAATAAGTAAAAATCTGTTGTATTAAGTGGAGCGAAGACTAAATACAATGGAGACTTTGGGTTGGGAGGAATGCTAGTGAGTTAAAAAGCAATGTAAAAAGTGCCCAAAATGCCACAAAAACAAACAAATAAAGAAAAACCAAGAACAAAAGCAGAAGAAGAAAAAAAAAGAACAACAACAAAAAAAACCCCACAAAAACTTGAGTCCCAAATTAAATAATTTGTTCGTGATTGAGGCTTAAATGGGAGGAAAAGTAAAAGGAGAAAAGAAGAAATGAATAGAAAGGAAAAAATAAGAGTAAGAGAGAAACGAAGGAAGAAAAAAAGGAAAGGAAAAAAAACAAAAGGGGAGTGTAAAGCCAGGAGCTGCGGCCAGGGCCACTATCACAGCCGCCTGGCCCATGCAGGTTCGCATTGGATTCGGACAGTCGGTAAAGAAACAGCGGAGCCAAAAACTGATGGGCCATAGCTTTTAATCCTACCTTGCACCCGGCGGGCAAGTAAAAATACACACTGGGCTCCAAAACCCAGTCACACTCAGTGCTCACAAAGCCACTGACTTATCCGAGTTTCCTAGAATCAAAGGTTTCTAGCTCACCAGCCTTCTTCTCCTCAGTTCCCCATCTGCATCCTTATCCCAGATACAAACTCTACACAAACTGGCATCTCACTCAGCACTCCGCCATCTTGGCTGCTTCTCCTGGCCTCCTCCACGTGGCCTCCTTTAGCTGCTGGCTCTACTCTCTCCGCTCTCTCATGCTAACCTCAGGAACCAAGAGCCAAGTCCCATTCTGCCTCCACTTTATAGTGTAGAAATCCAAACCCTTAATCCAATATACATAATAGGGAAGTCTCTAATACAAAGTCACTTCTCTGAGGCATGATAGGATTGTACCACCTCACACCAAAAAGGGTGGGACAGGCTTAATCCCAAAACCAAGCCTCAGGCTACAACAATTCTCAACACACATTAATATCACCTGGGCGACTGCCTCCTCGTGTTATCTTTAACAAAGTGAGCATAATACATTTTATCCGCCCAACAGGGAGAGAGTGAGAGTTAAGGGTTTTGGAGTGTAACCCTAAAGGAGAGTAAGGATGAAGAAAAGAAATAAAATGTAACACTCATGGGTAGTGTAGTTCAAGAAAAGGGTAGCATAAGATGGGCAGAGAGTAAAAGGACTGAGGTGGAAGAAATAGAAATAATAATAAAGGCAATAAAATAGAAGAAAGAAACAACAACAACAAAGAATTAGTGGAACAAGTTATAAAGTCTGTGGATTTTTCTTGATTTTGAGAGGTTAACTTCCTTTTTTCTTTTCTCTCCCTCTTTCTGGTCGGTGACTCTATACCCCAGGTTCTGCCCCTATGTCACTCTTAGGTAGGAATTTGCAGTTGATGGGATTCTGTGGCAATGTCATATAATTGGCTTTAGTCTCGCTGGTAGTCAAGGCTTGTTGGCGTTTGCAGAGTCCAACAATGAGAGAGTTTGCTTTCCTGGAGACTCTTTCCTAGTCTCCCCTTCCTGAATTAGCAGCCTGATGATCCAGCTATGAGGCTGCCACTGCTTCTGTCTGGGGAGTAAGAGGCTCAAAGAGCTGGGAAATCCCCACTCTATCCTCACTCAGCGCAAGGCTCTGGGTAAGGCTTTGGCAGTCAGAGCCTCCAGCGTAATCAGGTGGGGCTGGGAGTCAATTGTTGTCAAGGTGACTGTTCAGTGCCTATCATTCAGTTGGACCACTCAACCCAGGCTTTCCACACTTGGTAGCCTGTTTTGGCTGGGAAGAAGAAGCACTAGTCGCTGTTTGCTTTATGGATCTTAATATCTGCCAAGTCCCTCTTGTTAGGAATATCCCTGAATATGGAGGCTCTGTCAATCAGAAGTTGCCCCCGCCCCTTTAGCGAAAGGCACTGAAAAATATCACGCCTCTTGTCTTGGATCGCTGAACTGGGAGAGATCTTATCAATTAGAGCCCCGTGGGTGCGTAGATTTCGTGGGTTAAGCTAATTTCAGTGATTGGATCCGCAGCTGTGCTCCAAAAAGAATTTCAGGCTGCCTGCGCCGCCCCTCCCCCAACGCTTGATTGTTAGCTTGAATGGCTGGGTGAGGTGCCCCGCCCCCGGAGAGAATCTCCTGACTAGGAAGGACAGCCTTGGCGCCTGCGCGGCACGGGGGCGTGTGCGTGGTTTCTCAGCACGCCAGTGGCCGGGGACCGGGCGCGCGCGTGGTTTCTCAGCACGCCAGTGGCCGGGACCGCGGCATGGGGGTGCGCGCGGTTTCTCAGCAGTTTCTCAGCACGCCAGTGGACGGGGCCTCTCTGGATCGCGGCACCGGGCGTGCGGTTTCTCGTCAGGCCAGTGGTCGGACCGCGGCACGGGGGGGGGGTGTGTGTGTGTGTGTGTGTGTGTGTGTGTGTGTGTGCTGGGATGGCCGCCAGTGCCCAGGCTGCCGTCCCCGAGTGTGGGCGGGCAGCTGCACGTGTGGGTTGACTCACCACAGGTGTACTCCCTCCTGGGCAACAGTCCCTCTGCTTTCAGTGTGTGTGTGGAAGTCCGGAATGCTCCGAGGATAAATTTTTCTGTTTCTAGTTGATAAATTTGTTGAGATTTTGGGGAGATCTGTCGGACGTGCTGCTCACAGCGCCATTTCCGTGACGTCACTCCCACATTCTCTTTTTAAAAATGGGTTTTACTTTTTATTATTTGTCAATTATACCTCAGTAAAGCTAGAAAAAGGATCGTAAAATAATGAACTAAAAAAAAAAAAAAACAATTTATTGTACACATATTTCTTTTTTTTTTTATTTTATTTATTCATTTTTAGAGAAGAAAGAGAGAAAGACAGAGAGAGAGAGAGAGAAGGTGGGGAGGAGCTGGAAGCATCAACTCCCATATGTGCCTTGACCAGGCAAGCCCAGGGTTTCGAACCGGCGACCTCAGCATTTCCAGGTCGACGCTTTATCCACTGCGCCACCACAGGTCAGGCAGTACACATATTTCAATAAAATTTGCAGGTAGCCTGAGGATGGGGTTCCCTTGGTGGCAGTGTCACGTGCTGTGAAACAGCAACTCTTTTTTTTATTTTTTTTATTTTTTTATTTTTTACAGAGACAGAGAGTGAGTCAGAGGGATAGACAGGGACAGACAGACAGGAATGGAGAGAGATGAGAAGCATCAATCATTAGTTTTTCCATTGCATGTTGCAACACCTTAGTTGTTCATTGATTGCTTTCTCATATGTGCCTTGACTGTGGGCCTTCAAGTAACCGAGTAACCCCTTGCTTGAGCCAGCGACCTTGGGTCCAAGCTGGTGAGCTTTGCTCAAACCAGATGAGTCTGCACTCAAGCTGGCGACCTCGTGGTCTCGAACCTGGGTCCTTCCGCATCCCAGTCCGACGCTCTATCCACTGCGCCACCTCCTGGTCAGGCTAAAACAGCAACTCTTAACACAGAATTCACCACGCAGCCTGGGGGAAGAGCAAGGCCAAGGCTTTTACTCTGGAAAGTAACAAATTACACTATTGGTCATTTCCTCATTTTAGATAAGAATTCTGAATTGTTCTCAATCATGTACATTTGTAGAACAGCTCATCCTCAGCAGCTGTATCCTTGTCACACAGCTTCTGTGCCATGTTCTTTATGTGTGTGGCACTGACAGGTCTGTACAGATCCCTAAGCCAAAGCGGCTGCCTTCTCCAGAGGACGTCCTCCTAGGAAACAGACAGGGAAAGAGGAACTCTGCGTCTCCCCCGTTTGTCCCACCACAGTACTTCCTCCTCAGTTTACCTCTGTCTTGCCTTCGGGTGAGCATCTCTCCTGCCGGAGAATTGGACCAAAGCCCCTTGGAGGAAAGCGCCTATGGACAATCAGTGATCTATGCCATTTCCTGTGTCTCTCATTGTTTGGGTCAGGGCACAAACAATGAGTCACTTCCTAGGAACCTGAACTTCTTATCTGGGGAAGGTACTACCAGAAAATTACTTTGAGGGCTCCCTCCCCCCCAATTACTTGTGTGAACAGGCTCTCGATGGGGAAGTGTCTCCTCAGAGTGCTGTAGTCTGCTGCAGGGCTGTAGTTGTTCAGCATCTGCAGTAGGTTGTGGGGTGATGATGAGCTCCAGGTCCACAGGCTGGACTGTGACCTGAGGAGCGGTTGGCTGCATAGCCCGAGCTGGCTCTCGATGGGGCAGTGTCACCTCCGGGAGCTCTGGAGGAGCTGTAGTCTGCTGCAGGGCTCTATGTTGTTCAGCATCTGCAGTAGGTTGTGGGGTGATGATGAGCTCCAGGTCCACAGACTGGGACCGTGACCTGAGGAGCGGTTGGCTGCATAGCCCGAGCTGGCCCTCGATGGGGCAGTGTCACCTCCGGGAGCTCTGGAGGAGCCGTAGTCTGCTGCAGGGCTGTAGTTGTTCAGCCTCCACAGTAGGTTGTGGGGTGATGGTGAGCTGCCAGCAGCAGTGGGAGAAATGACAGGTCCAAGAGATGTCTGGGCGAGGCTCTCCTTGGGGCCAGGCTGTGGGGGGATGACGGCCTAGGCAGGGGAGATGAGCTCAGGGCTGTCCACAGACAGTTTACCACTGTGCTGTGTCATTCAGCCTGAAAAGGGAGTTTGTTTTTATGCTTTAAAGATGGCGCATCACGAGATAGCACATTGAAAGGATACACGTACTGTGGCGAGAGGAGCTTTCACCTGTTGATAACAGAGCTGGTTCTATTTGTCCAGAGGTGATCACAAAAGGGAAAGAGCTAGATGTAATAAATGATACCCCAGCTTAGAGTTAGAAAGGACCTGGCATATCTGTTAGTGTCCTAACCAGCCAGCTTTGCAGGTAAAGGAACTGAGGACCACAGAAGACCCATCATGTCCCCGGACTGCTGAGTCTGGCTCGCAGAGAGGCCCTGGCACTTCTCCCCAGGGATCCTGTGTGACTGTGGAATTCTGTGCCCTGTGGTTACAAGGTCTCCAGGGAGGGCCTTGGCATGTGGACTGGCTTCCACACTTGGGGCTGGGGGCTGTCCACAGGGAATTAGGGTGGGGGGATGCCATGTGACCAGCCTCCCTGTAGGCTGGGTGCAGGGGTCACCTGGGCTCAGGAGACTTGAATGGGCAGCAAGGTTGCTACTGCCCACTGCCCTCAGCCCATCAGTGGCAGGACCACCGGGAATCTGAGCAGAGCATGTCCTTACTCTGTCTCCTGCTCCTGACCTGGTCGAGGACTTAGATCCAGAAATCCTGCCATGGGGACTTGGGACAGTGCCAGACAGACAGATGTGCCATTGACCTGCCTGTAGATCACCAGCCTTCACCCACCAGGCCCTGATCTCCCTGAGCAGTTCCTTCCTATCTCATGATATGTCAGGACCACATGCAATTCATCTGCAACCTCCAGAAATCAAAGTGACCCTGGAATAATGTGACCTCTTGGACTAGAGGAGGAGGTGGGGCTTAGCCAATAGAGGGGCCTGGGTTCTCTCCGAGTGGACAGCCCCAGGTGCAGGTCTGAGAGGCTCTGCAGAGGCAAAGGCAGCGAGAGTCAGACCCTCAGCAGGGCGTGACAGCACCTTGCTCAGAAGGTGCATGCAGGCAGGTTCCTAAAGAACGTACCAAATCTAATGTGTTCTGTAATCTCACAGGCTTTTCCTGTAAAATTTATTTTGTTTGTTGGGTCCTCTTCTCGTCCACCCTAGGAACAATGGCACCAGTCTCTAAATGAGCAGAGTGGAAGATCACTGTCTTCGCCAAAGTCACATGCCCAACACAAGACACAGACGAGGAGCCCTGGTCTTCCTGCCCGGTGCTTTCATGGCCTGTCCCACTCTGACTAAACGTCCGGGGCCTGGGTTTTGGGAGCTCTCCTCACCTCACTGGACTCCTGCTCTTCCTCTTCATCCTGGGCATCTGTCCTCTCATTTTTCAATTCGCCCATATCCCACTCTGCCTTGGGAACCTTGACATTTTGCTGCTCACTGAGAAGCTTTATCAGTAGGCCTGTTCCAGAAATCAGAGTTTCCTCAATTATTTTTGTAACCTGAAATGTAAAATTCAGGTTTAAGAGAAGGGTTCCCTCTGTTGTTTTTCACACGACGTGGGCATATCGCCACCTTGTACATTTGAAAAAGGGAGTTTAGTAATGTTGATTCTGTATCTTCTAGATTTCCCTCCAAGAAATAAGGCAGTATGTAACTTAGTGCTCTAAAAGCATCACTTGTGTCATTAAAAGTCTAGCTGCTCACTCATACAGGCTGACAGATTGTCGCCACTTTTCTCTGAGGATTTCCACTCCGGTTCAACAGTCAGCTCAGTGTTGGTGCTCTTTCTTCAGACTTGTAATGCTTTTATTAATGCTGCGTTTCCTGTGGACAGTTCTTCATCCGTCAGAAAGGAAGAGACCACTTTGATAATAAAACACTCATGAGGCAGCTTTTGTCAGTCAAATCAATTAGGAATCGGCCTATATCCCAGTCAAATCAATTAGGAATCGGCAAATATCTCAGTGCCATTTACAGAAGAGAAAAATAAACCATACTTAAACCTATGCTTGGTGACAACAAAATGAGAAAAGGTATCTTCTAAAAGTGGTTATCTCCTCAGAACATTTCATAGCATGAATTATAGTAACTGTATTTAGGATTATTCTATTGGTCCCTGTGGGAGACAGCAAGCTGACAGAGATCCTTGCAGTTGAAGGGTTAAGCCAAGGGCTAAACTCCTCCCCACACCTCCATGTTAGCTGTGATGCTGATTGTTTGTACTCACCCATATCCTTTGCTTGCTAAAGACAATTTTTTTATTTTATTTTTTTTTGTGTGGCAGAGACAGAGAGAGGGAGAGATAGGGAAAGACAGACATGAAGGGAGAGAGATGAGAAACATCAATTCTTTGTTGCGGTTCCTTAGGTGTTCATTGATTGATTTCTCATATGTGCCTTGATGGGGGGGGGGGGGGGGCTACAGCAGACCGAGTGGCCCCTTGCTTGAGCCAGTGACCTTGGGTTCAAGCTGGTGAGCCTTGCTCAAACCAGATGAGCCCGCGCTCAAGCTGGCAACCTCGGGGTCTCGAACCTGGGTCCTCCACATCCCAGTCCGCCACCGCCTGGTCAGGAGCTAAAGGCAATTTTCTCTTTACCTTTTTTTGTTTGTTTGTTTGTTTGTTTGTTTTCAGCAAATATATTTTGATATTGTTTTAATTTCTCACAAATATGATATAGTTACAATATTATAACACTTTATAATTTACAATAATATTTGTCAGAAGAACATAATGGAAAATGTAGTCAAAATCTTGTACATTATGGATAATTCTTTTACTTCCTTTTTCCTTCCTAAAGCTACCAAATATTAGCCACAAATTTTCCTGCATAGATCTTTATGAGTCATGTTTTAATGATATGAACAAATATGAGATGACAAGTATGCATTAATATAATTTCCTTGGGAAAATAACTGTTGTTACACATTTTACTTAAGTTTGTTTTGTGAAGTTAAGATATTATGCATGGTGGGGGTGGGGAGAATTCTTGGTTTACCTCAGAAGTGTGACTGTATCTGAGCTCTCTTTGTTTTGCAAATAGCTTTGCTCTCTGCCTATAAAATAAACCTTTTTTGAAGTGCTTTTGCTCTTGTAGGATCAGCCTACAGAGACTTCCCGATCCCATTCTTTTTCTCTGTGCTTATTTCCTAATCTTGTACCGTTCTCAGTCAAGACCTGCACAATCACGAGTCACACTGGCTCGCAACAGGTCCCCAAGCGCCAACTGCCCAGGTACTAAGGAAAAGCCAAGGCTAGAAGACACCCCTCAGGTAGACTCCCTGCAGATCAGGTCTGCGTGACTCCTCACATTCACGTACCCCATCCTGTCCTGCTTCAGACGCAGAGGGAGCATGAGGCTTTCTCTCTTCATTGTGTCAGTGTGCTCGTGTTCTTGCTACTATCACAGGTGACCAGTGCCAACATGTCCTCATCTGAACATGCCCTTCCCAACCTACTACCCGCTCCTCAGCTTGGTCCCTGCTGCCACATATCCTAGGCCCGACAACAAAAGGCTCTATACAGGAAAAGTCACTATGTCCAGCCTAGCTCTTTGATTAAATTTAGGCAGGCATCTAGGATGTATGTAGGTTAAGAGATTTGCCAGGCTATATGCCAATGTGGAACATTCGATAAGTCTATGGAATAATAGTACTTGGGGTCCTAAAATACAGAAGGAAAAGGCAACTTTTGTCAGATGCCTACTTTGCTTTCATTTCATGTCATTTCTAAAATTCTCAGTTTTACTTGGGGAACCATTCAAAGCTTCTGACCGCATGAAAGTCAAATGTATGCGTGTGTAGCTGGGTTTCTTTCCCGGAAGAATTAAATGTATTGCGGTGGTGGGGAGGATCAGAGAATGAGGTCAGAGTCCTAAGAAAGGAGTAGCACAGGCTTCAGAGAGCCCCAAACTGGAAGCAGGAGACCTGGTCACTATGTGACAGCACTTAACACTTTCAAATGTTGTTTTTACTCACCTGTAAAAGGAGATGAAAATGCCTGTTCTGCCCACCTTTGGGTAGAAGAGAACAATATATTTGGTCAAAAACTTGTTTTGAAAAATAAGTGACACTGCCTTTTTTTATACATAAAGATTTTTTTATTTATTGATTTTACAGAGAAAGGAGATAGGGACAAGGGGGTGGAGTGAGACGTATTAACTCATGGTTGCTTCACTTGAGTTGTTGCTTGCTCCTTGTATGTGCCTTGGCGGGGCAAACCCAGGGTTTTGAACTGTCAACCTCAGCATTCCAGGTCAACACTTTATTCACTGTGCCACCACAGGTCCGGCAAGTGACATTGTCTTTATGAAGTAGTCAAGTGTTCTTATTTATGATGTGCCCCAGATCAATGACAGAGATTCCTGACAGAGACCCATATTCAAGCTATCGAGGCATGAAAGCACATTTTAGAACTGATCAAATAGGTGCCAATGAGCCTAATATGTAGAAAAATACTTAAAAGTGTTGTATTGAAACAGCGAGAAACAGATGTCTTGTCACACACACAATTAAGTAGCCAAATTAAGAAGTCTTTAAATCCGGCAACCACATGGAGACCTAAGTATTTCAAATCTATGCGGTCCTGAACACAGTTTGGGGCTAGCTTTTCAAGACAAAATTACATACTGACTGAGGAATGGGGAGGAGAGGAAGCATAGCAGTAAAACAAAGCAGTGAAACAAACTCTCTTACAATGTTTATCTATAAGGTTAATTCAGGGAGAAACACTCTGGGAACATCTGCAACCTTGCAGAACTATCCAAGGCCACAGCCTGGGAACCCAGCCTCAAGGCCAGGCTAGGGAGTCTTTTTAGAAAAAGTAAGTTCTGCTAAAAGTCTCTTTACTTTAGAGAAAGTAAGTTATTCCAAAACTTATTCATGCTAAGAGCCTTTCTTTTCTATATTTCAAAAGCACCCAAGTGTTTGGTGGATAGAAAACCCTGAGCTTCAGAGCAGGCTCAGAATTGGACAGCCTACGAACACAAGAGCCTCCCCTCTCTATTAGAAGGGCTGGGGAGCAGCTTCTGGTGACAGAACCAGAAACACTTAAGTTCCAAATAAAACTTTCATAAAACAGCCTCATTTGTACTCTTTTTTATAAAATTGTAAATACAAACAAAATAAAAATTTATTTATACCTGTCTTATAAGGCAAAAAGCAATTGAAACCTAATGCATACAAAGCCAGTTGACATTCTGTGACCCACTAATGAACAAGTTCTCGTTTGGAAGTAAAGCACCAAGCAGAGAGCACAGCACACACTATGTGGCCATGAATATTACTTCCTTTCCCCCTTCCATTCCTTTCTCTTGTGTCTTAATCTCCGTTTTAGCAAGAGAGTCATTCTTAGAAATCAGTGGTGGGATTCAGCTGGTTTGCACTGGTTCGGCAGAAGCGGTACCTAATTTTTTTGTTGAGTTCAGCGAACCAGTTGTTAAAATGGCACTTGTAATCGAGGTTCCCTCTAAGGTGGGAGCCTGGGCAGCTGCCCAATGTGAAAATCACAAATTTTCATTCTTTAATCTTATTTACTGTTCATCTGTGCAACAGCATATTCTAAGCACTTATAGTAATGTTCAATCCATCAATAGATGAAAAAATTGCAAGTGAGGATGCCAATCAAGAAGCAATATAAAAATATCTTAAATAAAAGTTTTATTGTGTTTTGTCAGGTATCATTTAATAATTTTTCATTAATATTTTTAAACTATTATATACTTAGTTAAGTTTTAAGTGCATGAAATCATAAACTACCCTTCAGTATATCATTTTTTTATACTTAAAATGGACATTAGGGCAGAGAACCAGTGGCAAAATTATTTGAATTCCACCACTGTTAGAAATGTAGGGTGAGAGATGACATCAGAGTAATGGTGGTGTGAGAGATACTCTTGACCTCTCCCCTTGAAATGTCAACAAATTGAACGACTATAATGGAGCGAAGGAACCCCAGCTGGGCGCACAGCCACACCTGAAAGGTCCACGCACAGAATGGACTAAAGCAGGGGTCGGAAACCTATGGCTTGTGAGCCAGATGTGGTTCTTTTGATGGCTGCATCTGGCTTGCAGACAAATCTTTAATAATAAAAAAATAACGTTAAAAATATAAAACATTCTCATGTATTACAATCCATTCATTTCCTAACGATCATGTTTATGGTTACAGGTGGCTGGAGCCAATCACAGCTGTCTTCCGGGACACCAAATTTTTATTGGATAATGTGTAACGTACACAGGTCATTGTGAGGTCAGGAAGTAAACTTCCCTCCTTTTAATCAGGTAGTCAGCTAGCTAATTGCAGAAACCCTTTTGACGAAGAAGATGGCCAAAAGAAAAAAAGATGAGTATCATACTTTTCAGCAGGAATGGACAGAGGAATTCGCCTTTGTGGAGAGAGCAGGTTCTGCAGTGTGTCTAACATGCAACGATAAAATTGCATCGATGAAACAGTCAAATATAAAGCGGCACTTCGACACACGCCATACTACATTTGCATCGAAATATCCAACGGGGAACAGCAGGAAGAAAGCATGTCAAGAGCTATTGTGCAGAGTACAAGCTAGTCAGCAGCAACTCCGTGTTTGGACCCAACAAGGTGACTGAAATTCGGCTAGCTTTGCTGGTGCTTTAGCAATTGTGAGAAATGGAAAGCTATTCACAGATGGGGAATATGCCAAAACATTCATGCTTGATGTTGCCAATGAACTTTTTGACGACTTTTCAGATAAAGACAAGATAATCAAATGAATAAAAGACATGCCTCTGTAGGCAAGAACTATTCACAATCGTACCATCATGATGGCAAGTCAAATTGAGGCAACACAAGTGAAGGACATAAATGCAGCACCATTCTTTTCTCTCACTTTGGATGAGTCAACAGACGTAAGCCATTTATCCCAGTTCAGTGTGATTGCAAGGTATGCTGTTGGTGATACATTACGTGAGGAAAGTCTTGCTGTTTTGCCTATGAAAGAGACAACAAGAGGGGAGGATTTATTCAACTCTTTCACTGAGTTCACTAAAGAAAAAAATCTACCGATGATAAACTTATTTCGGTGTGTACTGATGGTGCTCCGTGCATGGTGGGGATAAACAGGATTTGTAGCGCTTCTTTGTGAACATGAAAAGAGACTCATCCTAAGTTTTCACTGCATCCTACATCAGGAGGCGCTTTGTGCTCAGATGTGTGGCGAGCAGCTTGGTGAGGTGATGTTGCTGGTCATTCAGGTGGTCAACTTTATTGTTGCCCGAGCTTTAAGTGATCGCCAGTTTAAAACACTGCTTGATGAAGTTGGAAATAATTATCCTGGTCTGCTTCTGCACAGCAATGTGTGTTGGTTGTCAAGAGGGAAGGTGCTCAGCCGTTTCCCGGCTTGTCTGAGCGAAATCCGGACTTTTCTTGAAATGAAAAATGTCGAGCATCCTGAGTTAGCTAACACTGAGTGGCTCCTGAAGGTCTACTATCTTGTGGACATGACTGTACATCTGAACCAGCTCAATGTGAAAATACAAGGCGTTGGAAATACAGTCTTATCCCTTCAACAAGCAGTGTTTGCATTTGAAAACAAGCTGGAACTCTTCATTGCAGACATTGAAACAGGTCGTTTGCTACACTTTGAAAAACTGGGAGAGTTTAAAATGCATGCACAGCAAGTGACCCTGCTCAACATCTTGATCTCCTGCAGCTTAGCGGGTTTCACATCTAATCTCCTGCAGTCTTTCAAAGTGTGCTTTGGAAAATTTCGTGAGCGCACTCATCTTAAGTTCATCACCCATCCACACAAGTGTGCAGTGGACAGTGCCGACCTGAGTTACATCCCTGTGTCTCCATCAGAGATGTTGAGCTACAAGCTGCTGACCCGAAGGCCTCTGATATGTGGATGAATAAGTTCAAGTCACTGAATGAAGATTTGGAAAGACTTGCACGACAGCAAGCAGAGTTGGCGAGCAAACATAAGTGGGGAGAAATAAAAACACTTCAACCTGCGGACCAGCTGATTGTCAAAACTTGGAACACACTTCCCATCACACACCACACACTGCAGCATTTGAGTATTGCTGTACTGACAATGTTTGGCTCTGTGAGCAAAAGCAAGTTTGCATGTGCGCAGACTTTCTTACAAATAAAGAACGTTAAGACCAACCAACGATCACGTTTAACGGATGGAAGTCTCAACACCTGCATGAAGCTTAACCTCACCACGTATCAAGGAGACTAAAAAGCTATCAGCAAAACCATGCAGCACCAGAAGTCGCATTAATGGTAAGTACTTTATTTATCATTGGTTAGCAACAGCATAAGAACGTTATTAAAAAGAATTCAGAGACTTATTGTACTTTAAAAGTGTTAATCTTGCCCTGGCCAGTTGGCTCAGTGGTAGAGCGTCTGCCTGGCGTGCAGGAGTCCGGGTTCAATTCCCGGCCAGGGCACACAGGAGAAGCGCCCATCTGCTTCTCCACCCCTCCCCCTCTCCTTCCTCTCTGTCTCTCTCTTCCCCTCCCGCAGCCAAGGCTCCACTGGAGCAAAGTTGGCCCGGGCGCTGGGGATGGCTCTGTGGCTTCTGCCTCAGGCACTAGAATGGCTCTGGATGCAACAGAGCCACGCCCCAGAGGGGCAGAGCATCACCCCCTGGTGGGCGTGCCGGGTGGATCCCAGTCGGGCACATGCAGGAGTCTGTCTGACTGCCTCCCTGTTTCCAACTTCAGAAAAATACAAAAAATAAAATGAATAAATAAAAAAGTGTTGGTCTTGGCCTGACCTGTGGTGGCGCAGTGGATAAAGCGTCGCCCTGGAAACGTTGAGGTCGCTGGTTTGAAACCCTGGGCTTGCCTGGTCAAGGCACATATGGGAGTTGATGCTTCTAGCTCTTCCCCCTGTCTCTCTCTCCTCCCTCTCTCTCTTTGTCTCCCTCCCTCTCTCTCTCCTCTCTAAAATGAATAAATAAAAGTGTTGGTCTTACATAAAATGCACACATTTACTTGTATTTAGTGTTAAACATATTGTATGGCTCTCATGGAATTATATTTTAAAATATGTGGCGTTCATGGCTCTCTCAGCCAAAGAGGTTCCCGATCCCTGGACTAACGGTTGGATGGGGTAAAAAGGGTATTGCATGCACAAAAATTCTTGTGGCAAGGTCACTACTCTAGACCATGCTCCTGGTACACTGGACTCAAAATCTCTGTCTGAGAAGCCCTCAGCCTGCTTCCAGGGCCTATATGGACTTCCATCCTTCCATTGCATCGTGCACAGCCAGGTTTGGGCATCTTTAAGGAGGCTGTGTCTCCACGAACGCAATGAATTCCCCTTTGTATAGGATGGAGTGAAGTGTGAACAGAGGGGGCAGGATGTCAGACTAGGTCTTGCATTTCTACTCCTGTTCCTGGTGGGCCTGTCATTGACTCACATTCGCCCAGGGCGGAGCACTCTCAGATGCATTGCATGGATATTGTTATTGGACTTGGGGATGCTGACAAGAGCTGGCCTCATTTTACAGATGTGGAAACCAAGGCACAGGGAAGTGAAATAAGTTGTCCACAGCTAATGAGTGGCAGAACCAGGATTTAAACCAGACTATTAGCAGAGCAGACTCAAGCAAAGACCAGTCTCACTGTGGAAACTGCTGTGCTTGCCAGCCCAGCCCCCACTGGACGGCCGTCCTGGGTGGGGGTTGTGGGAGGCGGGGACCCTCCCCGCTTCTCTCCTCTGTGCAGTGGGGGCCTGACCTCCGCGGAGGCACGAGGATCACTTGCTGGGTCTCACAGTGACTGCCTCCTGTTGCCTCAACCCCCCTCTCGGCTGGGGGGCCTGGCGGTGACAGCGGCGCCTGGCAGCGGGGGATTTGGAGGCGGCTGGCGTCTCCCCCTCCTGCTTCACCGCCAAGGGTTTGGCGGTGCCAGGGGACTTATCTTGATTTCTTGGGACAGCCCAGCTCCTTCCCGGCATGCTCCGCTCCCAGGAGCCGCCTGCGAGTCCCGCTCTGGACTTTGCCATCAGCGGGGGGCGGCCGCGGGAGCGCCCGGGGAATGCGTCCTGCAGCCGCAGCCTGAGGTGGGTGAGCCCCGCGGCCCGGAGCTGTGGGAGAGGGGCCGGGGCGAGCCGCCCAGCCCAGCCCCTTGGGCGAGGGAGCGCTGATGCCGGGCAGGATGGTGTGGGGATTCGGGACGCCGCCTTGGGGAGGGGAGCCCCTGCCCGGCCGCCGCCGCTTTGTTGCAACCACAAGTTGGAGAAAGTTGGCGCTGCGGGTGGGGTGGGGGTCCCTCCCAACGTCCTGGGTGTTTTCGGTGAGTGTTCTGGGTTGCCGTGAGAGGACAAGGGGTAGGGGCTTGGGTCTGTATTATCCTGTGGATTTAGAACCCAAAAGAGGGAAGGGAGAGAGAGCGAGAGCGCGTGCGAGAGAGACTGATTGGGACCTACCCATGGAACGGAAACACACAAACACGTAGCCAGATCATGGAGAAGGACCGCACAGACTCAGGATGCTCAAACTCAGAGAAATACACTTATGGCACAGGCAGAGAGAGGAAGCAAAGGGGGTGGTCTCGGAGGCCATGGGGTAGGGGGAGGGGAGGAAATTCTGAGAAGGGGAGAGACTGAAGGAGGGAGAAAGACGTGGGAGTAGAGAGGAAAACGGGAAATAGAAGGACAGAGAAATTAGAGGAAGAAAGACAAAGGGCTAAAGGTGAGAGTCCTTTAGGAGGGACAGTGGAAACACACATTTAGAGAAATGGAGGCAGACCCTGAGAATTAGCTCCGCCCTCCAACATACACAACATCAGAGATACAAAGAGACCCCAACCATCTCACCTTGTAGGCAAGTTGTAAGGTCATGGCCACCATCACCGCCGCTGGCAGGTGCAGGTTCACTTTTGATTTGGACAGACGATAATGAAACAATGGAGCCAAAAACCAGTGGGCCATTAGCTTTAATCGTAGCTTGCACCCTGCGGGCAAGAAATATACACAGTGGGAAAACACTTCCCTTTCCATTCAGGGCTCCCAAAGCCACTGACTTATCCGAGTTTCCTAGAATCAAAGGTTCCTACCTCGCCAGTCTTATTCCCCTCTTCCCCATCTCCTTCTCTCTGCACAAACTCTGCACAAACTGCCTTCTCTTTCAGCACTCAGCCATCTTGGCTGCGTCTCCTCTCCTCCACGTGGCCTTTCTCTGCTCTTCTCCAGCATGGGCTCCTCTGCCCCATTTTATAGTGTAGAAATCAAAATCTTTAATCCAATATACAAACAAGGAAGTCTCTGATACAAAGTTACTTATTCAAGGCATAATGGATTCCTCATGAGAGTGCACCACCCCACATCATGGAACAGTCAAGGGTGTGAGGAAAAGCTTAGTTTTGAAAAGATCTTAGTATTAAAAGGGTGGGAAAGGCTTAGTCTTAAAACTAAGCCTTAGGCTATAACGACCCTGCCTGCTTACAGCCTGTCCCCCACACCCAAAGCAAACTATAAGCGAGCAAACATATACATCATATTTACAAACTTATTTGGCCAACACAAATGAATTCCAGGTGGGAGAGCAACTATGTGAGGCCTTTGAGAAAGACCTCCTTGGCACTCGTGAGCCAAGCTAAGTCTTCACTTTGTCCAGCTGCCAAACTCCTCCTATTCATCCTTCAAAACCCAGATAAGCATCACCTGCCCTGTGAAGGTTTTCTCAGAAAATGTCATGCAATCGCAATTACTTTCTTTTCTGTGTGTTTCTGCATATGGCACAGGCACAGGGAGTTGAAATGCCTGTCTACCTCTTGCCCTGGGTTTTGAATTCCATCTCTTTCTTGTCTTCGATGTCCAGAATTCATCCCAGTGCTTGGTACGAAAGGCAGAAACCATGGGCCAAATCAAAAACACGAGGCTAGTGTTGTATGGCCAGTGGCTGCCGCCATCATGGCCATGCAGGTTCTCACTGAATTTAGGCAGACAGTGGAGCTAAAAAATGGTGGCCTATTCCATTTATTAAAGTCTCACACCAGCTGACAAGCAAACACACAAGGAAAACACTTCCCTTTCAGTCAGGGCTTCCAAAGCCCTGACACATTCTCCGGTTCCACAACCAGGAGAATCTTCTCAGATTCCTCCTAGAATCAAAGGCCCCCAAAGCCTCAGTAGGGCTCCCAAAGTCCCTGGGTGTTATCTGTGAAATTTCTTTCACAGACTCCCTGTTTTCTTAGGATACAAAGTAAAGATTTAAGAGTTGTGATTTAGCCCCTTTAAGATGGCTGTCAAGGATCCTTTCCTAACCTTAAGGTCGGGTTCTTCCCAAATGTTTGCTCCCAAGGACACTTCCCAGATCCTGCTGTGAAGACATATGTACATCTTACTGCATTTCAAAAGGGAGGCCAGAAAGCCCTTAAGAAAGAATAGTGAGCTAATTAACTATATAACCTCAGATTGGAGGGGGGGGGGGTGAGAATGTTCTGTCTCCAGACCTTTTTCCTCCTTCAGGCCTGCATTGTTCTTGAGATGGCAGCTGAGTAGCCATTTTATCTATCAAAATCCAAATAGAGGAGTTATGGAAACTCCCAGGTTAAAGTACCCATTTTTTTTTTTTTTAATTTTTGCAGGTGGAGAAGATAAAACCCAGAGAGGAGATGAGACTTGATTAAAGTGACACAAGTTAGAGGCTTTCAATGAAAACACTGTGGTGGCCCTAGCTGGGTAGCTCAGTTGGTTAGAGTGTTCCCAATATGCCAAGGTTGCTGATTGATCCCCAGTCAGGGCACATACAAGGATCTACCAATGAATGCATAAATAAGTGGAACAACAAATCGGTGCCCCCACCCCCTACCTCTCTCTATTAAAAAAAAAAAAAAAAAAAGAAAAAACATGAATACACACTTCTCTGAGATGCCCTTTCCCTCCAGCCAGTGAGTTTAAAATAGTTTTGAATCTCCTGAATGAAAAGTCAATAAACAAGTTTAATAGTGGCTGTAAGTTTCCAACACTGAAACTGACAATCAAAACTTTTTCTGGACTATTGAGAATTTTTTTTTTTTTTTGTAGAAAGGAAAATGGAGTTGAATGCTCACCTCAGTTTAAGTGGCTGGCTTTCTGCTTCCTGACTATATAAACTTGGACAAATTTCTTAACCTCCCTGAACCTCATTTTTTTTTGGATTTTTTCTGAAGCTGGATACAGGGAGAGACAGTCAGACAGACTCCCACATGCGCCTGACCGGGATCCACCTGGCACGTCCACCAGGGGGCGAAGCTCTGCCCACCAGGAGGTGATGCTCTGCCCCTCCGGGGCGACGCTCTGTCGCGACCAGAGCCACTCCAGCGCCTGGGGCAGAGGCCAAGGAGCCATCCCCAGCGCCCGGGCCATCTTTACTCCAATGGAGCCTTGGCTGCGGGAGGGGAAGAGAGAGACAGAGAGGAAGGAGAGGGGGAGGGGTGGAGAAGCAAATGGGCGCTTCTGTGTGCCCTGGCTGGGAATCGAACCCGGGACCTCTGCACGCCAGGCTGACGCTCTACCACTGAGCCAACCGGCCAGGGCCTGAACCTCAGTTTTTTCAACAGTAAGGTGGGGATACTGATACCTGCCTCATAGGATTGTTAGGAGAGTTAACGCACAAAGTGTCTGGCTCGGAGGAGGCCCTCAGTAAATACCGCCCCGCCCTTGTTTCATGCACTTGCTATAAATGCAAAGACAACAGAGCTAGTGAAAATGTTTTCCTTAGTCCCAGGGCAAAGTCCACGCTGGTCCAACTGAGAAACCAGCCCTTCTAACACAGGAGAAGGCAGATTTGGGACATGAGGTGAGACGCGTCTTGATGCTGGTGAGGCCGTCAGGTCTCTGAGGTCAGACCCCACTGCCCCACTCTGTTTGCAGCCTCTTGACCAGGCCCCCTCTGTCCTGTGTCCTTCAGGCTTCAGCCCACACGGGAGATGTGACTGGGGCTGAGGGAGCCCAGGGAGCATGGAGACCGTGGTGATTGTTGCCATAGGCGTGCTGGCCACCATCTTTCTGGCCTCGTTTGCAGCCTTGGTGGTGGTGTGCAGGCAGCGATACTGCCGGCCTCGAGACCTGCTGCAGCGCTATGATTCCAAGTGAGTGCGAACGGGGTGCTGGGCAACTGGCTCAGCCTTTTGCCTCTAGAATGGTAGCTGAAGGCTCTCCTTCTCAATAAAGACCACAGAGCTTCAGAGTGTTGCTTACGCCCCCAACATCCTGAGCTACCTTTGATGTGTTACTGAACTAATGAGAAAGTGACTCAACATGTTCACCTAGCATAAGGATGTGGCCCTCACTCTAGAACTGGCCACCTCACTTAGCATTTGGACAAACCAAATCCCTTTCCAACCAAACCCATAGGAACAGAAATCCGATGCCCACACCCAGCCACACATCTAAGCAGCACACATTCGGTGTTGGGAAATCCCAGCACAGGACTCTCTCTCTCTGCTCAGATTTGTTCAGGATCCACTTTATGTGAAAAAGGTTTTGTAAGCAAGATCCTGTTTTCAGTTCCGGAATGTTTTAATTTACAGATCCTTAAGGGGCCATGGCCATGAACCCTTAGTTTCTCTTACCCCTCTATCTGAATCCTGTCAGCATCTCTGTCGTGGTTGAATTAGGAAATGCCCATTTTTATGACCTAGGAAAGCTCTGCTGTGGAAAAGAATGCTCTGGTGACTCATCTCTTAAAGAATCCTGCTGTCAAGTTGCAGGAGGTGTTACTTCTCCAGTGTCACCAGGACAGGGTGGGGTTATGCAGTGGACCAGGGTGGTTCCCAAGAGTCATTCTGCTGAACAAAAGTGGGGTTCTGGTAGGTTGGGTCTTAGGAAATTTAGCTTGTCAGGAAAAGGCAGGATGGAAGGGAAAACAAGTTTTGGAAGGATGTTATTTTGTCCTGAGAGAGAAGCTTTGTCTCGTACCTCGTTGTCATTATTGTGGTTGTAGTCCTGCTCTTCTTAGTGTCTCATCTCTTTCTCTGCCGCAGACCAGCGCGACTCCTAATTCTAGGTTTTGAGGGAGACTGGTTGCGGAATTAAGAAAACAGACTCATTAAGAAAAAAGGATGGGATCCGGAGGCCTCTTCAATGCTGATGGCAATATCCGATTTCCCCCTAGTCCCAGTTTGCTTTATTATATAGCCATATGCAAATCAAGGAGGTCCTTGATACAGAGTTACACATCTGAGGCAAAAACAGGAACTCTCCCAAGGCATAAACAGGAATCCCCCAACCATGCATAAGCCAAATCAACCAACATTTGAACAAACAAAGAGTAAGAGGAAGGACATGTAAATGGCTTTCAGCAACTTAAGCAGCAAGTGAAGTGGGTGCAAATACTCAGCATCATAGCCAATATGGAGGTGGAGGGGGGAGAACTTAGCCTTTTGCTAAGCCTCGAATCTACAAAGGCTTTTTGCCTTTTACAGTCCACAACAGTTCTCTGTCACTTTGTTCTTGTTCTTTTACTGCCCTGCTCTGCCTCCTTGAGTCACTGCCTAGCACGGGGGTCCCCAAACTATGGCCCGCGGGCCACATACGGCCCCCTGAGGCCATTTATCCGGCCCCCGCCGCACTTCTGGAAGGGGCATCTCTTTCATTGGTGGTCAGTGAGAGGAGCATAGTTCCCATTGAAATACTGGTCAGTTGGTTGATTTAAATTTACTTGTTCTTTATTTTAAATATTGTATTTGTTCCCGTTTTGTTTTTTTTTACTTTAAAATAAGATCTGTGCAGTGTGCATAGGGATTTGTTCATAGTTTCTTTTATAGTCTGGCCCTCCAATGGTCTGAGGGACAGTGAACTGGCCCCCTGTGTAAAAAGTTTGGGGACCCCTGGCCTAGCATATGCCCTGCCCATTACTGTGGACCCATTAAGATTAGGTTCCTGCTTTAATTTATTCACCCCCTTTATCCTTTTGGGAGCTCACGGACCACTACGTGGAGGTTGGCAGCAGCCGTCCATCATGAAACCGCCTTCCCTGGGTTCTTCCTTCCAGGCCCATTGTGGACCTCATCGGAGCCATGGAGACGCAGTCTGAGCCCTCGGAGTTAGAACTGGACGATGTCGTCATCACCAACCCTCACATCGAGGCCATCCTGGAGACCGGGGACTGGATTGAAGATGCCTCGTAAGGCCGCGGGGGTGGTTTGCTTTCCACTAGCCCTCTGGGAGCAGCAACCGGGACTCCTCGGGCCCTTTTCTGGCGTCCTTGGCTGAGCCCTTGACTGGGCCCCCAGGAGCCTGTGTCAGTATCTGCTCTTGCCCTGCTCTCACCAGGAGGGAAATCAGAATATGACATAACAGTGTTTGTGCCGCACCCACATTCTATCCCCATTCTGTAACCTGCACTCTGAGATCCGTGGTGTGTGGCAAAGTTGTCTGTCTTAGAGTCACCCTGATGAGCTTGGTTATCACTGGGGTGCCCACGAGTCCGACAGGCTCCAGGGATGAAGCCTTTGTCTCCAGGGTCCTCAGGGATCTCTCCACTTTCCCATCATTCAGTCATTTGTCCCCCTGCTGAGGTCTGTGGGGCACTGTGTGCGGGCACCGTGTGCAGGGCACTGGGCCAGGCCCTGCAGGTATTAAACTGGTGGTGGAGACAGAATTCTCCTTGGTACACTGTCTCAGAAGTGATAGGGGTCTCTGTGCACACACAGCGGTCACACGGCAGAGGCGATGTCTAGTGGTCCATGGGACGGGGAGGCGGGGGTGGACTTTGTGAAGGATGTCACAGGGAAGGTGCCTTGTGATGTGGGTCTTGAAAGATGAGGGAGTCCCCCAGCTGAGCCTAAAAGGAAGGCTACTCTGGGAGGAAGGAACAGCATCAGAAGCTCCGGGCATGCGGGACTGGGGGGAAGAGAGCTAATGAAGAGGGTGGGGGCGGGCAGGGAAGGTTAAGGACGGAAGGTGCTGCCCCGTTTAGCTCATGGACTTGTGCATTTTAATCCTGAGCCTTCCTGCTCAGGGAGTTTCCAGGTGTGTCAAAGCTCGGTGAGGAGCAGGGGTGGCAGGAGGGAGGTGGGCCTGTAAAGATAAGCACTGACACTTTCCTCCTGTCTCCCCAGGGGCCTCATGTCCCACTGCATTGCCATCTTGAAGGTAATTCTCTTTGATTGCCGCAGAAGTAAAGGGGTGATCCCAGGTGGATGCTCTACCCACTGCACCACCGCCGGTCAGGCAGATGTGTTTTTCAATTCTTTTTGGAGATTATCCTAATAGTATAGTAGTAATAATGAAATATTTGACCAGTTGGAAATATTGTTTGATTTTTCATTTCAGTAACCTGGGGAATCATATCTTATCTCTTATTTTGTTCACTCATTTATCTCTTTGTCTAATAATTATTCAAAATTTCAAAAAAGACAGCTTTGTCTTTTCATCAGTGCCTTTCAGCATAAGATATTAAAAAGTCTTTCATCCTGCCCTGGCCGGATAGCTCCTGTGGTTACAGCATCGTCCTGATATGAAAAGGTTGCTGGTTCAATCCCCAGTCAGGGCATGTACAGAAACAGATACATGTCTCTCTCTCTCTCCCTCTGCTCTAAGATCATAAATAAGTAAAAAGAAAAAAGTCTTTCATCTTGCCTCTTCTTCAGCCGTCTCTCTTGGGAACAAAGAAATGCCTAGTAGGAAATGTCGTCACAGAGTCCAAGCTTATTATTTAATTCCAAGAAGCTCTTTGGGTGTAGATAAACGTAGATGATGTAGGTAGAGACAGGCACAGTGTCTAGAGCAGTAGCGGTAAACTGTGTCTGTCTTCCACCAACCAGGATGTGACCCAGCACTGGGTTTGTCCCCTTCCCTTGCCTGTTAGAGGAGGAGGACGGGGGCTCCTGAGGTAGAGGATGAGTCAGCCGCAAGGAGTCTTACTGGACTGGAATCAGTGGTCCATCCTGGGACCTTAGATCAAGGGGATGGTGCTGGCTTCCTATTGACATTTCAAGGGCCTTTTGTTTTGGCCAGCTGCCTTTGAGTCCCTGTGGAGGGGCTCAGGGACTCTCTCCTGGGGGGGGTTTCTGGGCTCCTTTGTTCCCCCACCTTCCTAACCTCAAGTATAGGTGAGGTAATGGGACTTCTTTGACAGGGACAGAGGCACCTCCAGGTCTTAACATTGGGGAATTTGGAAAGGGGAACAAAGCTTTGGGGTGGCCGGCAGTGCGTGGACTGTGAGAAAGGCATGTGTCATAGTCATACCTTTTTTCTGCTTTTCTCCAAAGTCTTTTAATCATCATCTAGACAAACAGACTAGTAAACTAACCTAGACGGTGGTCGGAAAACTCATTAGTCATCAGAGCCAAATATCAACAGTACAATGATTGAGCCAAATTTTTTAAACGTAAACTATATAGGTAGGTACATTCCTTATCGAGGTAGCGCCCGCACGTGGTATTTTGTGGAAGAGCCACACTAAAGGGGCCAAAGAGCCTCATGTGGCTCGCAAGGCGCAGTTTGCCGACCAGGGCCCTAGAGCATTGTTGAAAAATGTTACTTTTGGAGGATGTGCTTAAAGGGGAAGCTGTCCTTTGTCCAGCCAGGTGTCTGCGGGTGCCCCATTGTAGATGGAAGACTAAACCAGGAGGTGAAGGAATAGAAAGTAGGTTTTCCCCCTTAAGCGAGCTGGTGAAATTAGAGCAGGTGATTTCTCTCAGGCAGATTATTTCATCTTAGATGTTTCTCAGCCGAAACCCTGACCCTTATCTGGGGTTCCTCCCCCTCCCCCACCCTCAGCCCTGTCTCACCCTCTGCTTCTCCCACCCATTTCCTCTCATTCCTGTGTACTTTTCACTTTAATATGTCCATTGGGTTAGGGGGCCCAGCTGTGGGGTGGGACCCTGGGTGGGGGTGGCAGAAGCCCTTCAGGAGCTCGGTCGGCCCCCATCACCTCTCTCCTTGCTGTCTTAGATCTGTCACACTCTGACAGAAAAACTTGTTGCCATGACAATGGGCTCAGGAGCCAAGATGAAGACTTCAGCCAGTGTCAGCGACATCATCGTGGTGGCCAAGCGGATCAGCCCCAGGTGAGTGGTCAGGGCCTTCGGTCCTCACGCTCTATGGGAAAGCGAGGTGGCGGGCATGTCCAGGCCCCGGGACACTCCACAGGCCACTGTTACTGGTGTCCTGAACATGCTCAGAGCATCCAGGAGGGGTTAGGTGTTGAGATACTTTCAAGGTAAGTTGATCTCACAGTCGCCCACCTCTGGAAGGCTTGGGAGAGTCCAGCACAGGACTAGAGCTGTGGTCCCACAGGTCCCACGGGGCTGCTCCCTTTCTCAGCCCCGTGCCGGCTGGGGCTGCTTCCCCCCTTTGCCCCTCCGTCTCCCAGGCTCCAGGGCAGCAAGTACATTTCCCACAGGGGCCTACAGCCCCCTCTGCAGTGACCTCCTGGCCATGTCCTGTCCCACACCCGCATCTGTATTGGACACTAATTTTGGCGTGGCTGTCACCCGCTGCCCCACGCATGGCCCAGCCAGCAGCCTCCAGGACTGGGTGGGAGGTGAGGCCACACGTCACTCAGATCTCCCAAATTCCAGGCATCTGCAAAATCCCACGTGGGAGGCAACAGCAGTTTGGAGTCAACAGCTACAACTACTTGGGCTCAATTTGATGAAGAAAAATAAAGCTCTTAAGAGTGGGGGCTGTGCTGAGTTTGTGCTGCCATCTGGTGGCTGGTATGTGGGTGTGCCTGAGTGCAGTATCGTCCTTGTCCAGGTTTTCTTCTTCAGCCACATGGGAGGGTGCCTGCAGGTCGCTGGTGGGAATGTGGCGCCTCCTGAGTTCTAGGGCCCTTGCTTTCCCAATTGACCTGGGATAAATCACAAGGGACCGGCCCTCTGAGGAAGTATGGAAGATCTGGTGTACTTGAACCCTGCCCAGGGAGCTCAGTGAGTTGAAAAAGTGGGTGGGACTCAGCCTAGAACAGTTCTTGGCTTCCTGTGGAGCTGTCCCCAGGTGGGTGTAGTTACATGACTTGTATCAGCCTAGGTCGGCCCCTGGCCTGAAGGACCTTCCAAACCAGGCTCTGGGCAGGCACCAGACTGTCCTCTGTCCACCCATTATTGGTAGAGACTCTGCATTGTTCATACCTGCTGGACCTTAGTCAGCTTCTATCACTCCCGAGAGCCACACAGTGGCCAGGAAATTCATGTGATACCAGGGTATAAGGCAGCATTGCCGAAGGTCAGAGAAGGCAGGAGATTGAGATTTCTGAGGACAAGCAAAGTCCTGGTGACCAGGATGAGCAGTGGTGGTAGAGTGTGGGTGTGGCATTGCTCAGAGGGCAGACCTGACCTGGTACTCACTGGCCCGTCCTGCACAGCACCTCGGACTTCTTCCAGAATGTTTCCTACCATGATTCAATCTTAGTTCTTGCTTTGTCTTTTTGTCTTCACATTTCTTTCTCCTGGCTAGGTCTTCCCCATTGTTTTTCTGGCTCCATTTATTCCACATAGTGTGTTGGTAGCATGTTGGTTTCAAAGAGAGTGGCTTCAGGTCCAGGGCATTGTGGAGAAATGGGCTGGGAGAGACCAAGAATGACTATGGCTTTGCATTTTCTCACCTGCCTCTCAGGCTTGAGATAAGAACATTTATTATCTTTCTAAATAAGGACATGTCTTTTCAAGTGTGTTTAGAAATCAAGTAATTAATACATTGTTATTTTTTCCTGATTATGGAATGGCCCAAGAACAAAAATTTGGAGCAAGACTTGTAGCATGCAAATCAGAATGAAATAGATATTAAAAAAATTACATGCTATATGATGTGTTAAAAGAAATACAGTGTAACAGTTTGCATCCAAATTAAACTTGTAGGTTTTTTTAGTGTTATAACCTTTAACTATGTTTTTAATACCACGAAAATAATAAATTCTTGTAAAAATAAAAACATTGCAGAAATTAATTATCTAGAAAGTGAAGTATCCTCTAATTGTCCCCCTCTTAATTCCTGGGCTAACCTATTGAAGAGTGTATTTCTCCAGACCTTTCTTCTCTGCCATTTCATAGCTTTTGCTCCCTTTCCCTTTCCCCTTTCCTTTCCTTTCTTTTCCTTTCCTTTCCTTTTCCTTTCCTTTCCTTTCCTTTCCTTTCCTTTCCTTTCTTTTCCTTTCCTTTCCTTTCCTACCTTTCCTTTTCCCTCCCTCCCTCTTTCCTTTCTTCCTTTTCTTTCTTTCTTTCCTTTTTTCCCCTGTATTTTTCCAAAGTAAGAAGCAGGGGTTGGGGAGAAGCAGACAGACTCCTGCATGCACCAGACTGTGATCCACCCGGCATGTCCACCAGGGGGCGATGCTCGGCCCATATGTGGCGTTGCTCTGCTGCAAATGGAGCCATTCTGGCGCCTGAGGCAGAGGCCATGGAGCCATCCTCAGCACCCAGGCCAATTTTGCTCCAATGGAGCCTTGGCTGCGGGAGGGAAAGAGAGAGAGAGAGAAAGAGAGAGAGAGAAAGGAGAGGGGGAGGGGTGGAGAAGCAGATGGGCGCTTCTCCTGTGTGCCCTGGCTGGGAATTGAACCCAGGACTTCACATGCCAGGCTGACACTCTACTGCTGAGCCAACCTGCCAGGGCCTGCTTATTTATTTCTATGCAAATGGATCAAACTTTATATATTGTTTAGCAGTTTGTCATTTTTAAAAAGTATTGAATTACAAGGAGGGGGGAAGAGAGAGAGAGAGGGAAACATTGATTTGTTGTTCACTTATTGATGCATTTGTTGGTTGATTCAAGCATGTGCCCTGACTGGGGATTGAACCCGCAACTCTGGCATATCAGATCAATGCTCTAACCAGTTGAGCTACCCAACCAGGGTCAACAGTTTGTCTTTTTTTTTTTAATTTTTAATTTTTCTATTGATTTGAGAGAAAGAAAGAGAGGAAGGGGGAGAGAGAGAGGGGGAAAGAGACAGAGAAGAATCAATTTACTGTTCCATTTAGTTGTGCATTCATTGGTTGCTTCTTCTATGTGCTCTGACCAAAGATTGAATCCATGACTTTGGTGGACCAGGATGACGCTATGTCCACTGGGCAACCTAGCCACGGCCTGTTCTTTTAATAAATAGTGCATCTTTAACATCATCCCAGATGTTTGAACATTTTATTTTCTAAGCCAGTAGGACTACAACCAATCCAGAAAACTAAATGTTCTCTAAAGGGAACCTGATATCTCCCTGAGGCTCTGTGGACAATGCAAAATCAGTCAGAGAAAGAACCACTGCAGACAGTCCTGATAGCATCAGAGAAGAGCTGGGCTGAGGAGAGGTGGGAAGGAGGAAAGGGGACAGGGACTGAAACACTGACAGCCCTTTGCCTCCCCTCAGAGTGGACGACGTTGTGAGATGCATGTACCCCCCGCTGGACCCGAAGCTCCTGGACGCACGGTGAGAGGGGTCGCTCTTCTCTCCAGGCTGCGGGCCCCGGCTGACCAGAGCTGGGAGGTCGGCGTTTGGGTTGCTGAGGAGAAGGCTGTTTGCTGGACTCCTGGGCTGTCTGGGCCTTGGGTGCCCTTCAGTGCAGAGTGAGTGGTCAGCCAGCCAGTGGGCCGACCTGGCTGGGGTAGAGGCCAGGTCTCTCCCTGACACCGTGACAGGGAAGAGTCAGTTTAGATTTTGAATTTTTATGATCACACATCCAGCCCTACTGAGTCCTATCAGCACCTCCCCTCCCTTCCATTGCCCACCATCCGCTCTCTCCCTGCTCAGTGGACCTGGGAGTAGACACTCCTTTGCTGTGGGTGCCGCCCGGGGGGGGGTGAATGGGCGCCTGGTGAGCAGGGCAGTGAGGGTGGACGTGAGGCCTCAGCTGAAGCTGTGCTCACCCGCACAGGACACGCCCAGGAGCCCCTCTCTCGGGATCCGCCCCTACTGCACAGAACGGTGTCGCCTTTGAAGTTGTTGTTCTACTTATTAATGCATTTATTGGTTGATACTTGTTTCTGCCCTGACCGGGGATCAAACCCGGAACCTTGATGTATCGGTATGATGCTCTAACCAACAGAACTACCCGGTTAGGGCGGAGCACGGTACCATCTTTAAATTACACATTCACCAACCTTGTAGGGAAGGGACTACAGTTTGGGGAACATACTTTTGAATTCAGACCACTTGGTACAAAGCCCTAGGGACCCTGCTCTCCTAGTGACCCTGAATCTGTTATTGTTTTGTCCTAGGACAACTGCCCTGCTCCTGTCTGTCAGTCATCTGGTGCTGGTGACCAGGAATGCCTGCCACCTGACTGGGGGCCTGGACTGGATTGACCAGTCCCTGTCAGCAGCCGAGGAGCACTTGGAAGTCCTCCGAGAAGCAGCCCTGGCTTCTGAGCCAGATAAAGGCCTCGCAGGCCCTGAGGGCTTCCTGCAGGAGCAGTCGGCCATTTAGAGCCTGCTGGCCAGCAGCTGACTCCAGGGCCGCCTGCTGCTGTCTGGGCGGCCCCTCCGAGACTTCCATTTTCCCTGCAGTTAGTTGTTCCACGGGGCTCGGGAGTCCAGCTGTGTGCACAGCAGAGCAGAGAGTGGCAGTCCAGTACCAGTCAGGGAGACGCCATTCCCCATGTGCGGCAGACCTTTGCAAACGGGCGGACTGTGATCCCTATCTGGCTCGCCCTGTGCTTTCTGGAAGATTGAGCCGCCAACAAAGACCAGGACGTTTCACTTCACAATCGTCATTTCTGGCTTCTCTGGAACAATCAGAATGTGAGGCAACTCGGATCTGCATTTTCAACACAGGACAATCAGTTGAACTAAGGAGGAGTTGCCTCTTTGGACAAGATGTGTATTCTGTCACCTGGCCTGTTTCTTTTATTTGTGTCATGTACCTGGTCCCTGGGGCCTCTGAGCCCCTGTCCCCTTAACAGGTGTGGGTGTGAAGGTGAGCACTGCAGGGCTGCTTGTTCCCTTTCCATCACTGTGCCTGCAGTTCTCCCTCGCTACCACAAGGTGGATAGTAAACGTGCACTTAGGTTTCTCTCGGGTGTGTGATTATTATTGAGTCAAATTCAAATGCGTGTGGGACATACTTGTTTGAGAACTGAGGGTGGAAGGAGGTAGCCCAGGAGAACTCAGAATGCCCTGTGTGTATGAGCCAAGGGGAACTATTTAAAGACCCCTGAGTTCAGGAAGAGGTGAAGATACCACCACACATTCGTTTCCACATTAGTAATGACCATGAAGGATGTGTTCCACGTTGTTTGGACAGCACCTTGTTTTGTAAATATTGAAGGATGAGGGACATTCTTATGACTTTACACTGAGAATAAATAGGAGCTTTTTCAATTTCAGTAGCTCCCCACCACCTGCTGTCCAGTCCTCACCTCCCTCTCCCTTCTATCCCCTCCCCCACACCTCACCTCCCATGTGACACTGGCAGAGGTAACTCCCTGAGCACAGTATGGACAGTCACACTGCACCCTCGCCCTTCCCGGATCCTGTCCTCCTGCACCTCTGCCTCCGCCCACCTAACACCTCCGCCTCCCTGTCAATTCTGGGACGTCACTACTCTCTTCCTGAGCTGGGTTGGTGCCCCTGCTCTGCACTCTGGTTACACACACATTCCCTCACTTAGCGCTTACTGTCTTACATCGCAAATGACTCTTTATGGGTTACTCTCCACCTTGGATTATAGTGCCCTAGAGAGACTGTATTTTTATTCATTCCAATGTCCCCCAGGGTTAATGCACTGTGGATGCTCCACAGATGACCCGAGCTGATCAGTCATGCAATAAATTAGTTATTACACTTAGCACCATACATTTTTGTCACTATTCTGGTAAATTCACATTTTACCCAAAATGGGACAAATAAAGTCATTTTGGATGGAGAGAAAATACCTCACCCATGCCCAGCTCTCCTTTTAGTGCCAACAGTCTATCCCTGGGTTGTAACCAGCAGCTGGCCATGAAATTAATGTACTGGTCAGGACCACCATTTTTTAAAATGAAAAATCTTAGCACTAGACGGAATGGAGTGACTCTCGGATCCCCTTTCCTTCCGCTCACGGTAGTCCTCCCCACGCACCACCCCGGGCTTAGAAGTGGTGACCAACATAAGCTGGGGAGCGGACGTTCCTGTTCTGATTCTTCTCAATCCCAGGAAAGTCACTGATCTCTCTGGGTTTCGGGGTCCGTATCTGTACAATGGGGGTGATAAAAATACAGATGGAATGAAACAGAAAGGACGCGGTTACGCCTCAAACCCTCAAAGCCTGCTCATCAGCTTTGCTGCTACAGAGACTGTTACCTGGCAGCAGCGGCCCCAGCGTCTCCACGTGATCTGGCCGGCACTTTCTGTTCTCATGCCTGCTCCGCCCCCTCCCTTACTCTAGTTGCCGGTGCTGACCTTACACCGGGGTCCTCCAGCTTTTTACACATGGGGCCAGTTCACTGTCCTTCAGACCATTGGAGCGCCTGACTATAAAAAAAAATCGTGGGGCACCGCTGCCGTAGAGCGGAGGTGCGTCATATGACGCGCTTCGGGAGCCATGACGCATTCTCCCACGTAACCGGAAGTAGTGCTGTACCTGAGCGATGCTGCGCTCTGCTGCGCTGCCAGATACTGTGCTCCTCTCACTGACCACCAGTGAGAGAGGTGCCCCTTCCGGAAGTGCGGCGGGCCGGATAAATGGCTTCAGGGAGCCGCATGCAGCCCGCCGGCCGTAGTTTGGGGACCCCTGCCTTACACCATGACTGAGTCGTGAGCCTGTCATACTTAGGCGGGAAAGTAGTCAGTGATATTCGGCAAATTTATGGGGCCTGGAGCCTACCATCATAGGGTATGGAGTAAATGAGTCTCTTTCTAAATCACAATTCTGACCAAGTCGCTTCCCTGGTTAAAGCCTTTCTATGGTCCCCATTATGCTCAGGATAAAGCATCACCTCCCTAATATAATCTATAAAGTCCCCCATCATCTGATGCCCTGCCAACCTGCCCGGCCACGATGTCCCCGACCCGACCCCATCCCTCCCCAGTCACCTGCGTTGTTAAATGAGCCACCTGCTCTTGACCCTGGATCTCGCCCAATGGCCGAGTCGCCCAGAACACCTCTCTGACCCACTGTCAAGCCTCAACTGAAGCATCAGCTCCTTCCTGGTGTCTTCCGACTCTCTCGACACTTCCCGCCCTCCCCCTCTCCTTATGGCCCTCTGCTGCGCACCCATCCCTCACTACCTGACCACAGCTGGGGTCCAATCAGCTGCTCACTTGTCTCTATGCTTCTTTGTTCTGTATTCCTAGCACCTAGCTCAACACTTCCCCCAGAGTAAGCAAACAGGCAGGAAGGGGTGGACGGGGAGGAGCTGAAAAGGGAGGGAGAAGATACAGGCAACAGATGGGAATTCTTCATCTCCACCTTCCCGAAATGTCCAAGGTCATAATGCAACTCAGGCTTGGCAGGTAGTCATATTTTGAAGTTCAGGCTCATGTGGACACGCAGAGCCTCTGAGGAGAAGCGCCTGGCCTGAGGCAGGTCAGGTTGAGCACCAGGGGAAGCTGAATGCCAGGACAGGTGTTCTGTCTGGGAGATTTCACAGCTGGAGCAGGCTCCGGCCCGCTCTGGAGGAAGCAAACTTGAGCAATCAGCCCTGGAAACCCTGATAGGAGGCTAAGAGCTTTGACTGTCTCTGTCCTGAAAATACTTGGGGGGTGGGGGAAAGAGGGACATGCTGGACCACTCTCCCTACTGCGGTGACTCCAGAGTTTTGAGTACTGTTAAACAAAACTCATGAACAGAAGCCCCTGCTTGGAAAGAGCCATGGTACCTGAGCAAATACCACCGGGGTCTGCTTATCAGGGCATGAGGTGGGGTCGGCATCAGGGGGAAGGCTTGGGGAAAGAAGGGTTAATGTTGGCTAATCAGTAGCAGGCACACAATTGGGCATTTCACATACATTTCATCTGAATCACATGCCAACCCGGTGAGGCAGTAGAGTTTCCAGGTGAGAGAGCTGAGGAGCAGAGAGGTTAAGTAGCTTGTTCAAGCTCACACCTTACATGACCGAGCCCACATTTGACATAATTCTAACTTCAAAGATTTTACCCTTCTCAATCTCAGTTCCTATCCTAATTCCTTCTTCATTCACAATTTGAGTCTGAGCTCATTCTCCAGGGCAGGATGGTGTAGGGGTCACCGAAGAAAAGACCTCCCACCATGCACATAGTAAACTAGGGACCTGGGATGCGTCTGTCCCCTGGGAAACCACTCCTGGCTGGATCCTGGGTCCTGGACAGGGGCCGCAGGGGCTCACCAACCAGCCCCTCCCAAGGGAGAAGGCAACTTCAGCCAACTCCCAGAGGGTCTAGAGGTTGAGGACTTCCTCTGGCTGAGAGATGATGCTTCCACCTCAACCGTCAGCCAGGAACACACAGCCTTCTCCAGAGACTTCTACTGTGCCCTGCACTGGAGACGAAAGGAACACTCCCAGCAGCGGAACCAGAGGCCCCGCCATCAGGAGACACTTCCACCATCTTCAACCTTCCTCGCGCTGAAACGGCAGCGTCCCGGGGATCAGGAAGCAGGTGTGCCAGGACGTGCAGAGCTCAGGTGACCGTGGGTGTCACTTTAGGGGACACTTCTCTAACTCCACACCTGGGTGATGGTACTTGAGAAGCCAAGGCTGTTTCTCTTTGGGGTAGGGTTCTGGTCCCGGTTAAGTGCAGGGGACATTAACAACTGTGGCAGCCATTGTAACCCTCGCCTGAATTAGTTTCTAGTCTGGTTATGAAAGTGGGTTTTCAAAGGGAGGAAAAGGCCCTGGCCGGTTTGCTCAGTGGTAGAGCATCAGCCCGGTGTGTTGACTTCCCAGGTTCAATTCCCAGTCAGGGCATACAGAAGCAAGTGCCCATGTGCTTCTCCACCCCTCTCCCTCTCATTTCTCTCTCTCTCTCCCCCTCTTGCAGCCATGGCTGGTTTGGAGTGAGGTGGCCCCAGCGCTGAGGATGGCTCCATGGCCTCTTCCTCAGGTGCTAAAGAAGAGCTTGGTTGCTGCACAACAGAGCATGCCCCAGATGGACAGAGCATCTGCCCTAGTGGACTTGCTGGGTGGACCCTGGTCAGGGTGCATGCAGGAGCCTGTCTCTTCCTCCCTTCCTCTCACTGAATAAAAATAAAAAAAAAGAAGGAAGGAAAAAACAAAAATGGTGACTATGGATGTCTATGTATGGAGGCTACAAATAGGAAAGTCCAAGTGGCTTTGTGGACATCTCCCACCCATAGCTTAGCAGCAGGACAGGAAAGTGAACTACCTAGCATGCATTCAGAACTGATGGAAGTGGACCATCCAATATCCATCCTTCAGTCCATGAGAGTGAGCTCCTGCTTCTCTCTCCTGACCATCTCCTCCCCCCTGGGGGGGGGGTCACTGGTACACACGCTTCTCAGCATCAGACATAACCACGGCAGCCCCCAGCCCGGCCCCTCTCCCAGAGCAAGGCTGGCTCTGAGAACCTGAGGAGAGCAAAGCATGTGAGGCGTCCCTGCGTTTATGGCGGGAATTATGCAATCTGGGTGTGTTTCTGGATTGTGTGGTGGTGACTCTGGGTCTCACAAAGTTGTTGAAACCTAAAAAGATGAGGTGTGTAAGAGGCTGAAACAATCTCTTTTGGACTTGATTTTGATATACATTGGAGATATCTGTATTGAGTTAGATAAAAATGGTTGAAGCTTAGAGTGGGCTAGAGATTTTTCATGGATCACCATTATTAGAGTTGTAGCTATGGATGTGATGGTACAGAAAGGGTATTGAGTGAAAACAAAGGGGCCATAAGGAACTCTAACATCTAATATGACCTTGGGCCAGTCTAAGTCTCTTGTAGAGTTATTTTGATAGGCAAATGAAATACCATAATATCAGTACCTGGCTCCTAGTAGGCACTGAATAAATGCTAGATACATCTCCCTTCTCTTCTTTAACTACTCTTATCCCTTTACTTTATTCCTCTCTATCTTCTGGCTCTATGTATTGCAGCCAGAGACTGAAACCTAATTCTTCCCATTTGAGATTGTTCCAGGGTATCAAGTGTATACACCAGGCCCTGCTCTCCTCCAAGTACCAGCCCTGGAGAGCCTAGCTTTTAAGAGATCTCTGAATCTCAAGTAAGGGATGTTGGACCAGGGGTCCCCAAACTACGGCCCGCGGGCTGCATGTGGCCCCCTGAGGCCATTTATCTGGCTCCCGCCGCACTTCCGGAAGGGGCACCTCTTTCATTGGTGGTCAGTGAGAGGAGCATAGTTCCCACTGAAATACTGGTCAGTTTGTTGATTTAAATTTACTTGTTCTTTATTTTAAATATTGTATTTGTTCCCATTTTTTTTTTTACTTTAAAATAAGATATGTGCGGTGTGCATAGGGATTTGTTCATAGTTTTTTTTATAGTCCAGCCCTCCAATGGTCTGAGGGACAGTGAACAGGCCCCCTGTGTAAAAAGTTTGGGGACCCCTGTGTTGGACCAATGACCAACACTTGGAGAGCTAACTTTCTTGGCACACACAGTAACATCTACCTTAGAATGTTAAACATGCCACCTTGTATTTCAAGAACATTTTGTGTTATTTCTGAGAATTTTCACAATGGAAGATCCTCATGGGTACTGACAGTTACTCCTGCTTTGAAACTAGGAAAATGAAAGTTTGCAAAGAGGAAACTGAGACCTAAGCAGGGAAACAAACTTTCCAAGCTCATGCAGCTTATAAGGGAAGAGCTGGGAAGAGAAAACATGCCAAAGACTGCCCAGTTAATTGCATGCCCAGCGCTCCACACTGCCAGGTGGGCATTGGGCCCGTGCAAGGGTGAGCTCTGGATCCTGCTCTCAGGAAGCTACCATAAAGCCTCTCAGGTGTGAGCCCATGACCCTGGCCTGCTGTCTATTGGGTTAATGTACCAGAATGGCAGATGAATTACCATGTTTCTATTTATATTTAGGATGTCAGCCACAAAAATTCTGGGAACAAGATTCAGCAACATCATGCCTTATGCAACGGACACAAGGCATGCAATCTATTTTCTTTTTTTTTTCTTGTGAGAGAGACAGAGAGTCAGAGAGAGGGATAGATAGGGACAGACAGACAAGAAGGGAGAGAGATGAGAAACATCAATTTTTTGTTGTGGTCCCTTAGTTGTTCATTGATTGATTTCTCATATGTGCCTTGACCGTGGGGCTACAGCAGACCGGGTGACCCCTTGCTCGAGCCAGCGACCTTGGGTCCAAGCTGGTGAGCCTTGCTCAAACCAGAGGAGCTCACGCTTAAGCTGGCAACCTCGGGGTCTTGAACCTGGGTTCTCCACATCCCAGTCTGATGCTCTATCCACTGTGCCACTGCCTGGTCAGGCACAATCTATTTTCAATGGTGTTCTAGTTTGGACATGCCTTTAGTCCAGCGTGTGTGGTGTACTTGGATGAGAAGTTCAGATATGAGGCCAAACCCCGTTATTCCAATAAACTTCAACCTTGTGTTTCCTGCACAGGTAGGATTAGGAGGTGTGGGTGTCTGTGTATACACATGTGTGTATGTTCAAGTGTAGGGGTTTGCACATAAAAAAGTAAAAGTTACAGTCAGACAGATGAAAGACAAGAGCTTTCAAAATGAAACTGATTCCTCCTATTTCACAGATCTGAGTACAATTTGACATGCAAACAAGATAATTACAGGACAGAGACACAGGCATGACACATAAATAAAACCTAATTAAACCTAATAGCAAAGTTGCTTCTTGGCCCTTAACTCTGAAGACAATGAACACAGAGCACAGCAATGAGAGTGGCAAGACTTTACAGAATACAACACAAAGACAAGTTTAGGATCCAAAATTCCATTCTACTTATTCTTACATATTTATATTTGTAGATTATCCTTACATATTTATACTGTATATGTAAGGAGTGCCATTCTATTAAAGGGGCATTCCTTATGTATTTCAATTTTAAAGTAACAATGCCTAGAGCATTTAAATACAGGAATGAAACTATTTTATTGAGCTCAATATTAGAGCCAGCATTTCCAACTTTTGCATGCAAGAACCTAATTTAAGCCTCAAAAGAGCCATATCTTGGCTATCCTAAGTTGGTATTATTTTATAGATTTATAAGCATAAGTCAACTAATTAGCCAGAATTCACCCAGTGGGACTATTCCTACCAGTAGATGGTGTGTTACCCATCCTACTACAATGCCAGACAAAAACTGAAAAAGAAACCAGACTCAGACAAACCAGAGAGGAAACTCTAACCTGTTATGTGATATCTGCAACCCGGGATTTCAGTGCACAGCCAGACCAGAAAGACGCCTGCCAATCTCAGGGCCTTTCGTGACGGGGGTGCTAAAGGATTAAATGAACAGAACTTCTCCAAGTAAATACACACGCAGCAGCGGCTTGGGAATTACTGTAGTCAGACCCTCCAGGATCCCCTAGTCTGGGAATAATTTCAAGGCAAAGAATAGGGAAGAAACAAAATGATAGTTCAGAAGGTTGTAGCCAAAACATTCAAGAATATCAGAAATATTCAGGATGTAGTCTAGTTTCTGATACTCATAACTCTGTTAATGGATTATTTATTTATTTATTTATTTACAGAGACAGAGAGTGAGTCAGAGAGAGAGACAGGAATGGAGAGAGATGAGAAGCATCATATCATTAGTTTTTCATTGCGCGTTGCAACACCTTAGTTGTTCATTGATTGCTTTTTCATATGTGCCTTGACCATGGGTCTTCAGCAGACCGAGTAACCCCTTGCTGGAGCCAGCGACCTTGGGTTCAAGCTGGTGGGCTTTTCCTCAAACCAGATGAGCCCGCACTCAAGCTGGCGACCTCAGGGTCTCGAACCCAGCTCCTCCACATCCCAGTCCGATGCTTTATCCACTGCGCCACCGCCTGGTCAGGCTGTAAATGGATTTTACTGACATAATTTTTCTCCCTAGAATTATCCTTAGTTTTTCTTTAAGAATTAAGATGATCCTGGTTACGGTATTAAGTCCAGTTTTAACCTGGCCTAGTAATTTGCACATACACAAGAATATCAATTGATCATAATGGTTTTTTACAATCTGCTTTGCTGGAACTTTAAAAGGATTTTTCAGATTGAGGTGTTTTTTTCAGATTGAGTTTTAATTAGCCCCTCAGGGCACACACAAAAGCCAGGCCACACAGTTGCTATTAGGCTCTGCCTGCAATCTTTCTGAAAATGTCCTTCTTTGCTGCAATTAAAACATATCTGTGGTTGTAATGTGGTGGCCAAAACTTGGGCCATGTGTATTTCTGTCCCTACATTTTGACATGTTCTAATCATTTCTGCCATATTAGAGTGCTTCTCCTTAAGAGCAGCCACTACCTTTTGGCAATCAGCATCTGTGTTCTCATGAGCCAATCACAGGGTCAGCACCTTTGCTGCTTGTTCATTATCCACCTGTCATGAGATGGCAGTTTGCAGGTGATTAATGAAATCAATCTAGGGTTCCTTGTAAAAAATACAGGGATGCTTGTAAGAGAGATCAGAGGGGCCTTGATATCTGAAATCTGAACCCATGCCTTTAAAGCTGCTGTAAAAACCTGAAAAAGGCAGCACGTTTCATGCAGGCCTGAGCCTGGGGAGTGTCATAGCCCCAGGTCCTGTGAGCACACCAACACCAATTGGAGCTCATGCATTCAGATTCCCTACAGCTGTGTCTGAGCTGCATCCTGGTATTCTTGAAGCCAGACACTGTATTGAGCACTGGTGGTTACTTACTTCACGAACCCCTTCCTGTCCCATGGGGTCATTTCACATCCTGCCCCTATAGCCTCTGCAATTCCCTTGGTGAATGTCCTCTGTAATCCATTTTCGGAGCCAGTGCCCCATCTGCTCCGTCTTCAATGCCTAGGCTCCCTTCTTTTGGATACCAAGGACACTGTTGACGCACTAGTATAAGCAACTTTGTGAGTTGCCTATCGGTGACATTACATCCGCATTGAGGAGGAGGCCACAGAGTTGGAGCTTATGGTTGGGCTGCTCAGGGGACAGGGAATTTCATAAACTAAAGAGCAAATGAAGGAGAAGGGGGAAAGGGAGGGGAATCCACTAGTCTGATCCATTTTAAGACCTCACCGCAGATGTTCGGAGACTATTCCTCCACAATCTGTGTCCCACTTATCAAGATGTGTCCAACGTCCTTTCCCTTTTCCACGCTTTGGGAGCTCATTTCACTGTCATATGCTATGCTGGCGCCACTTGATCTGGTGACAATAACTACTTGGAGACCAGATATAGTGCACCAAGACACATAGGGGAGACTGCTTCATAATCCCCTATACAGGATTCATGAAATGGCCCTGATCCCCAGTTCCTACAGGTATTTATTGATACACACAATAGTGGAAGCAGAGATGAAGATGAATAAGTCAGGAAGCAGAGATGAGAGTGAGGTCAGAAAGGTGAATTTCCTTAGAGCAGATAAAGGGGTAAGGAACTAGCTCACTTTTGAGATATCTACTCTGCCTATTGGTTAATCAGAATTGTTAATTCTATTCCTTTTGTGCTGTGTTCAGCACAGTAATGAGTTCCGTACTATCCATCAGTGAGGCCACTGTGGCTTTTGTCTCAGGGCACTGAACTCTGTCCCTATTCTATGTTCCTATTCAGGGTCTCTACCCCCCTCCTTGAGTTTCCTGTTACTTTCAGTCCAACCCAGCCCCCAGCGACAGCATTAAGTATAAACTGGAACTATGGTCAATGAGTGCTTGTTGAATTGTCAGTGGGTCCCCAAGGGAAGCCTGTCCTGTCCTTTTTCATCTCTGCAGGTATTGGTGAGAGAACCTGAAACCCTCAAAAGAGATCTTGAAGCCCTTAAATGACTTCCTGTGCCTTACGGGTGTGGGCAGGCTTCCCTTTGGCAAGGGGGTTGCTCAGGTGTGTATGTTCCAGGCTCTGGTAGTCTTCCTTCTCCAGCCACAGGGGACAAAGCCCTGGGCAGAGCCCTCCTGTGGTTCTGAATGTGGTTCCCCGTCAGGCGCAGCCCGAGTTCTAGCCGGTGACTGAGGAAGCCTGAGAAAGCCCGGAGGACCCGTGAGTGGACTGAGGGGCTCTTCTCCTCTTCCTGTTGCTGCTACTGGCACGTTTTCAAATGGGTTTTTTCCTTTAAAATGTTTCTTCTTTACCTTCCCCCTTTTAATTTTTTCATCATGAAATATTTTAAAGATGAGACAATGGAGAAGACCATATGAATACTTATTTACTCACCATTAAGCTTTACCCCATTTAGCATGGTCATATTTGCATTAGATCTGAAAGAAATAAAACATTACTGATATAATTGAATCTCCCTGCACACCCCACTCCTGCCCTCGTTCTCCCTACTCCTCAGAGGAACTGTTTCCATAAATCCAGTGTTTACCATTCCTACGTATGTTTTTACACTTTTACTTTCTATTTATGCATCCATTAATACCAATGGCATTATTCTGTAGGGTTTAAATTTTTATATATAAATTTCAGCATACTCTGCTTATCATTGGGTTTTCCACTGAATAATTCTAGTGCAATGTATTTCTTCCTTTTCTTGCTAAGGAACATTTAGATTATTTCCTTTTCTTTGTTTTCTGGAACTGAGATTGTGCACTCCCAACCCTCAACCCTGTCCTCAGCTCTGATCTGGCTTGTTCTCAAACCCTTGCTCTAGACGTGATGGAAGTGGCTGCTTCTTTTGTATTTTTTCGAAGTTAGAAGCACAGAGGCAGTCAGACAGACTTCAACATGAGCCCTACAGGGATCCACCCGGCATGCCCACCAAGGCGCGATGCTCCGCACATCTGGGGCGTCACTCTGCTGCGGCTGGCGTCATTCTAGCACCTGAGGCGGAGGCCATGGAGCCATCCTCAGCGTCTGGGCCAAGTTTGCTTCATTGGAATCTTGGTTGCAGGTGGGGAAGAGATAGAGAGGAAAGGTTGGAGAAGCAGATGGGCACTTCTCCTATGTGCCCAGGCTGGGAATCAAACCGAGGACTTCCACATGCCGGGACGACGCTTTACTGCTGAGCCAACAGACCAGGGCCAGAGTGGCTGCTTTTTAAGCCCAAGTGGTGTACTCTCCGGATAATATAATTAGGTTAAAGCTTCTGGAATAACTCAATTGTCTTAGTATAAATTGGCTTCCTCTCCTGAGGAAGCTGGGTGATAACTAAGGCCACCTTCTCTGGAGAAAGGATTTTCCTGGAGCAGAGCAAGTTTCCACTTCTGCTTTAGAATGTTTAAGGAGCCAGAACTGGGCGGCTGCTGCTTGCCTCTCGTGTGGTAGCCACTGTCTCCATGCTCCCAGAAGCAGGAATATTCATGTAAGAGTTCACAGGTCTGACTGACAGTCCCGTGAGTTCCGGGGATGCTTGCAGGTCTCTGTTTTGATCAGTGTGCACTCTGAGCTCCGTGGCAGCCCTTGCAAGAGGCTGGTGATCTGGATTTTAGATGCAGTGGAGGCCAAGGCTCTGATCATTCCTCAGGAATCGCTTCTCTTTGTATTTTGAGTGATTGGTTTGAGACATCTGCCTTAGGACTTGGCATTTCAGAACATCAGGTCTCTGCAAAGTTTGTTATCAATATCCTAGTTAACCTTTAATCAACATAAAATGGTCTTGGCTTCACCACTGGGCAGATTCTACATATTTCACAAGTTTGCCTTTTTTTATGAAGGCTCAGGGGTACAATGCCTTCCCCACAGCCAAAAGCAGTTAACTTAACCTCCTGACACGTGTGCCCTTGACGGTGCGGTGTGTATGGGTAGGTGGGCAGGTAGCACAGGCTACTGAATATGTAGAATTCTCATGAAACCGTAAGGGGGTTTGAAAATGGTTGTGACCTCATGGAAATAGAGGAATGTCACCTTGGCAGGCAACAAATTGGGACCCACCTGTGGCTCTTAGCGCGATACCAACCAGAGCTAACTTTTTTTTAAAGTAAGAGGAGAGGAGATAAGACAGAATTCTGCAAGTGCCCCAACTGGGATTCACCGGGCAACCTCTATCTGGGACGACGCTTGAACCAACTGAGCCATCTTTAGCACCTGAGCCCAACTATCAAACCAATTGAACCACTGACTGTGAGAAGGGAAGAGAAGGGGGGAGAGGGAGGGGAGGAGAAGCAGTTACCCCTTATGTGTGCCCTGATCAGAGGTCAAACCCAGGGCATCTGCCTGCCAGGCCGATGCTCTATTCATTGAGCAAACTGGCCAACGCTGAGCTAACATTTATTAAGCACTTACTGGATACTTTCTCTGTTGAAATTCACAAGGTTCCTAAGTATTTTGCACTATCAGCAATATTGATAATTAGGTCACTCAGGAGGAAATGATGGCAAAGGAGTGGTTTGAAATCAGGTCAGACTTGGAATCAAAGCACTGCAACTCCCACTCTGTATTGACTGGGATGTTGAAATGATTCTTCCAATAGAAGCCTTTTTTTTTCTTTTTCTTTTAATTTTTAGGACAGGTCAGAGGCCCAAATATTGTACAGGCATGCGAACCTTCAAAGCTCCAGTTCTTCCCACCTCCCTAGGTGGGCTGTGTGCAAAGCCCCGAGCCGCAGCCGCCCCTTGCAGAGTTCAAAGAACTATGATTCTCTTGTCTCAGAGGTCCCTCTGCCCTGGGGGCTGTTGGATGAGACTTTTCAGGAATTCAGTTCCCTTGAGCTCTCTCTCCCTGGTGATCCAGTATGATGGTTTAAAAAAAAAACACCGCTGTATTTCCCCATGAGACTCACCTTAATCTTAGTCTTCAAAATTTGAAAAAAAAATGTATTAGTTATTAAACTCATTTTATTCATCATAAAATTCATACAACTCCTCTTCACTGTCAAAAAACTTGCATCCATTAGCTTGTTCTCATCTGTCTGATAATAAACCAGTCTTCATATATTGCCTCGTCCTCAGTTCCATTTATGGCATTTGAAATGCTACACTTCTACAACCACTGTATAAGATGCACCATTTATAAACCCACAATGTTTTGAAAAAATGTGTGTCTTATACATGGGGAAATGCAGATATTTATTAAGCACCAACTATGTGTATGGCATTTGCTTTTCCTCCTCACAGCAACAGAGGCACGGTGAAGTGGAATAATTATCTCTATAATGCAGTTGTTTGTAGAGACTAAAAATACCATAGGAAAAATCAGCAGGTGAGTGGACTAAGGAGGCAAAGCTAGTGAATGACAGGGTTAGGTGTGGCCGTGTAGATCATCAAACCTAATCTAAAAGCTCCTTTTCCAGGTCAAGAAATGGCATGTCGCCCGAAAGGCTGGTCTAGAACACAGAAAGCAGGGAGGGGATCAGGCTGACTGCTCTGTGCTGTACATGAGGGTATTCCAACCTCAGCACTATTGATTTTAGGTGGTATAACTGTTTTTATGGGCCTGTCCTGTGCATTGAAGTTTACCAGCATCCCTGACTTCTACGCACTAAACACCAGTAGCATTCCTCTGCCCAGCTGTGGTCATCAAAGATGTCTCCAGACATTGCCAAGTGTCCCCTGGGGGACAAACCCACGCCGGACCCACTGATCATCATGAACTTGGAGCTCAGCTCCTCCTTGCAGTTTGGGAGGAAATGGTATTTGGGTGCGAAGGGCAGAAAGTCCTCCCAGTCTCCCCGCCCTGTGGGGGAGCTCTGCTGGGACCCCCACTTCCGTCCACAGAGAACAGCCCTCAGGCGGGAGAGGGGACAGTGGCAGAGGGAACCCAGCATGAGCGCCAGACCTTCTGGGAGGTCACATCAGTGTCCTCAGGTCACAGAGGAAGACTGGGGCATTCAGAGGGTTGAACATACCCAGAGAACCCAGTAAGATTTCTCACATTCATCACAGGGAGCCCCCTACGGCACCCAGGATAACTGTCCATGAGTGTGCTCTGGGCCGGAGAGCAATGCCAGAGGGCGCCTCTTAGGCAGTCTTTGTTAATCATAAGCAGTGTATTTATGTGAAGTTATGCTTTGTAGTGTCAGACCTGGCCCCTGACCTGACTCGCACTTGCTCTGGGCCCTGGTAAAATGAGGATGTCGAATGCACCAGTGATGGGCAGTCTTCCCACAGACCCCACTGGCTTCCTCACACCCCCAACCGTGAGAATCACACAGCGCACATAAAGATGCTTATGAGCCTTACAGAGGAAAATGTATATCCTTTAAAACTCAGACTAACTTGTTTCATTGACAGAAGAATGTTAATAGAATGACTTGTCAGCTCACCCAAATATTAATAACAGCCTTTTTGATGAACAGCTACCTGGAGATTAAGTTTCTAACCAATTCCTAAAAGTATACGGCAAAGTGAGACTTATACTAAAGGAAGAAATGAATGACCCAGTCTCATCACTTTCAAAACTCTCCATCAGTAAACAGGAATCTCCTCCTCTGGAGACTTCTCAGCCGTTCCAAACAGCGTCTTGTCTGCAGCCTGAATCGAATCCTGTACCTGGCTGTTCAGACAACAGCCTGGCGGTTAAGCCGTCTAGCTAGTACTGTACCAACTGATGAGTCACGGTTTCAATCGGAATATAATGACAAAGTTATCTTCTGATTCAGACAGGCAGCTGATCTTTCAGCCATGTGAGTAACGAGTAGGTAAACAGTACCTCCCCCTACGCGAAGGAAATTGGATTTCTGGTCCAGGGTCCTATAGCGGGTATGCTGGGAGCACTAGGCCTTTAAAGCAACTGAATACCAGCTGGAGGGCCAGAAACTTCTAGCTTGTGATTCCCAGACCAAGGCCGAATGCGTGAGGACAGAAATGTGAAATGAGTTAACACCGGCTATTGTTTTTTCCTCCCTCTTTCCTCCTATCCAATAACAACCATCTCCCCCATATTCTTGTCCCATCTCTTTCAGGATTCTAGCAAGGACTAAACCCTGAACAAATAAAAACAGGTACTTAGCCTGGCTCATTCACCATTGCATTTCTTGAGCCTAGGACAGTGCTTGGCACACAACGGTGCTCAAAGAATACTTGCTGAACAAACTGATGAATATAATTAAAATAAGGCTCAAGGCCAATATCTCCAGTTCACAGAATGTGGAAAGTTAAGTATACACTTCTTCAGAGGTGGGGACTCCTTCCATTAAACCAAGCTGCCAATAGGCTCAAAATAGATTCAAATCTACCACACCTTAATGGGGAGATACTGGAGGTAGAAAGGCATTTAGTTTTCAAAGGAACAATGTCAACAATAACTATTCGAGAGACCCGATGATCTGTACCGGGGGACCTAGGGGAGGCTACCACCCAGACCTCCTGCAGAGGATCCTGTCTTGTTCAGATATTTATTACTGAAAACAAACAACAGGAGGTTCTGGGGTGGGGGAGGGTGAAGGGAAACGCAAGGAACTTGTTGATTCCTCAGGTTAATTTGTGCTTGTTGCATCCTGATTTGCTGTTTTCAGCACAAACATCAGAGATGCTCCTAGATTTTTGTCCCAGTGCTGGGCTTTTGCCCAAACAAGTCTCTGGCCACTAGCCTATTCTCCACTGCATTCCCTACATTTGCCCCTTTTTGGTTTAATGGGAGTCAACAAGGGGTTAGATCCTGAGAGAGGACTGGGATAGGAGATTTCTACGGCGGGAGGTAAGGGTGGGAGGTATAATGCAAGCACGGCTTCCACTCAAAGGGTCCGCTGAGAAAGTTGGCAAACGATGTTCAAGGCTGAAAGAAACAAGGAAAGATCAGTGAGTCCTGTGAAAGGCCGACGGCGTAGATTAAGACCTGAAACCGATTATGGAGACTGAACCGGTGAGCGGTGTCTTCAAGGCAGGCAACAGCTACATATTGTGCCTCTTACTTGCGTTGTGACATTTGTTTTTTTAGTTTAATTTGGAGATCATGTCCTGTCCAAAGGGGAATGAAAGGCGCCATGAAGGTGGCATTGAGTATCTCCCCAAGATTCTGTGCCATTAAGGGAACAGGGTTGACACATATAGTATAAAATTTGGTGTCACAAACAAGCCGCTGAGGATCTCACATAGTTTATTGCCTTTCTCCAATCCAGACAACAGCGGCCTCCAAAGCATCTAGTGTTTGTAGGATTTCTTGGTCAATTTGTGCTCAAGATTGAAGTTCAGAAGTAGCATTCTGAAGATACTGGTTAACACGCTAGGCAGTCTGAACTGATTGGGAGAGTGCTACTGCAGCAGTAGCAATAATGGAGGCAATTAGGATTCCCAAAAACCATTTTACCTGCACCTTCTCAGGAGCCCAAGTGACCTGCTCAAAGGAAGAATTACTCATCCATGGCGGGTAAGGTAAACTGGAACCCAGGCCTGTGAGCACTGGCAGAGTATATACAAGTGGGTTACGTTGAGGGTAGTAACATGGTGGTAGATACAGGGAGTAATCCAAGTAACGTTATGAAAAAATGTGGTATTAAAATGTTCCCTATGTCGCCCCACAACAGAGGTGAAGTTGAGAGTGGTAATATTGGGAGGGTTAGATGTCATTAGAAAAATGTAAGGTTGGGAAGTACATATTGTAACTTGAGTGATCCTATCATTAGTTCCCTATGTAGAGAAACTGTATTGTCCATGTCGTCAGATTCTAGAGGAGAAAGGTAGTGTGGCCCTCCATGTATATTTTTTCAGGAGAGGAAAGACTGACTTCCCTAGGTGAATGTGAAGGAGCCTCAAGAGGGGCCCTGCAGAACCAGGTTTCATAAAGGAGACCCCTTAATACAAGCATAACGCATTCTCCAACAGCCCTTGAGGTCCAATTTTCCAGGGTTCTATTAACAACTAAGGGAAATGTGGAAAAACTCGTGGAATGACACATTGTCCAACTCATATCCATAGCATCTTTGAAAGAAAGCCAAGGATGGCGACAGACAGGAATGAGGTTTGGAGTGATGTAGGGAACCGTGAACGCTAACCACTCGAACAAATATTTGGTAGTGAGTGGCCCCTCATCTCTCTGTTAAGTTATGATAAATGTAGTTCATGTACCATCCTGGGGGAGAAGGAAAACATTGCTAAGAAGAACTTCCATTACTGGGAGAGGAGAGATTCTATAAACACAGAGGAAGCTCCTCTGAGAGGAAAACACCACCTTGGGGTACCTTACAGCACCCACTACGATAGTATTTTTGACTACAAATTACCTCCACAATTGCAGAGAGGCCCTGGCTGGGGAAGCCATGAAGCCCCTGTAACATGGGAGTCACTGGGAGAAACAGGAGGTTCAGGGTCTTCCCAGGTAATAACATCAAAGATAGAAGGATCTAGAATATAAGCCTAGGAAGTTAAAGGCTGAGGTGAACTTACTGTAAATATAGAGCAAAAGAGTAAAAGTTTTACCTTTGCTGCCTGGGATTCCAGGGTAATAACCGAAACCATAGAGAGAAAGAGGGTTTCCGGGGTGGCAGGAGTCCCGGTGTTCTGCAGTATCATCTGGGCCTGGTTGGTCAGGTTCTTCAAACTGCCCCACGTCAGTCTGGGGCAGCTGTTCTGCTTCTTCTTCTTCGGTGGCGCTTTCACGTTTGGTGGAGTGCTTTTCTCAGGTACTAGCAACTGAGTATCAGGTTGGGGGTCCCCGCTGGGTTGATGGCAACTCATGGTAAGGTTTTACCTATCAGGCAGGAACCCACACAGGACCTGTAGGTGACAAAATAGCAGTAAATCCTTTCCCCTAAGTTAGCAACTCAATGGGCCCCTTCCAATCAGAACCTGAAAGAGGGTCCCAATACAAAACTAATGGTTTCGGTTTGTCCAAAGGAGGAGAGAAATGTTTTCCAGCTGCGACAGTCCCTAGGGAAGAAGCATTTAAAAAACTCTAAGTAAACAAAATCTTATGTACTTGTTCTTGAGGAGTTAACTTCTCTTCCTAGCTCCCTCTTTTTTGTTTTAATAGGTGATGTTTTAAGACAACTGTGAGCCTGTTCGACAATGGCCTGACCATGGGTGTGTAATGGTCCACTGACGACAAATGTGTTAGAAGTGTCATGCAGTATAGACAGGGCCATTCTCTGTTTTAATTGCTCGAGGGCGGCCCATGATCACTAGGGTGGCAAGTAAATGTTTGCTACGAACATGCCGCACTGCCTCTCCACCTTGGCAGGTGACATATACAAATCCTGAGTAACTGTCAATAGTTACATGTAGATACTTTAATTTGCCAAACAGTGGGTGACGTGTCATGTCAGTTTGCCACAAATTATTAGGTGCAAACCCTCAGGGGTTAACTCCTGCAGGGCCTGGGATAGCAAAATGTTGACAGTCGGGACAAGCTCTAATGTCACAAGCTTGACTGAGAGGGTGACAAAATTCCCTCTACTGTACGAGGTCCTTGATGACAAATAAACTGATTAGATTGAAATGCTTGAGCGAGGGCATCAAGGAACATAGCAAGAGTAACTTCTTGAGAGTTTCCTTCCCTTAAAGAGCCAGGAAGAACTGAATAAGATCTAATGTGAACAATAAATAGGAATGTCTTTAGACAGTAATGAGGTTTAAGTTGCTGGAACAGGGTAGAAAGTTGTCAGTCTGACATCTGATGAATAAGAACTGTCTCTATTACCTCGACTGTGTGGACAACATATGCAGAATCTGTAACAATGTTTAGTGGCTGATCAGGAAATAATTTAAGGGCCTCTGCTGCTAGATCTGTACTCTGGGTGCTGGTATGACCCAAGATGATAAAATGTTGCTATTGATTGTTAGCCTTCCATGTAACTACACCGGTTCTTCTTTTTCAGGAACCATCAACAAAGACAGTTAAAAAGCTTCTGAAAATGGAGATCCAGAAATTACCTGTAGGCCCTGGCTGGTTGACTCAGCAGTAGAGCATAGGCCCTGCGTGTGGATGTCCCGAGGTCGATTCCCAGTCAGGGCAGACAAGAGAAGTGACCATACGCTTCTCCACCCCTCCCCCTCCTCTCTCTCTCTCTTTTCCCTTCCCCTCTCCCAGCCATGGCTCAGATGAAACATGTTGGCTCCGGGCACCGAGGATGACTCCACGGCTTCACTACAGGTACTAAAATAGCTCAGTTGCTAGCAACGGCCCCAGATGGGCAGAGCATCGCCTCATAAGGGGCTTGCCAGGTGGATCCTGGGCTGGGCGCATGCAGAAGTCTGTCTCTGTGCCTCCCTGCTTATCACTTAAGAAAATAAAAAAGAAATTACCCGTATTGGTAATTTTTTACTAAATTGAAAGGCAAAGTGAAACTCTAGCTTCTCTAACCCTGGGATAATGATGTCAGGATCTCATCCCAAAAGCTGCTGACAGCATATTCTGCCTTGTGAGAGCAAAGAAAAACATTGTTCTAATTGTGTATATAACTTTTTTCTGGGATGATGTGACTCAAAGATCCATTCAATGGTTCCTAATTGTGGAACAAACTGACACAGCAGCCCAGTAAGTCTATGAGGAATATTTAAAATGATTAAATGAATGGGAGCTCTGTTTTTAATGCTAGTTAACTATCACTGAGATAACTGAGCTATTTATTGTAATTCTGCCCAGGCTTCTGCAGAAAGGTGCTGAGAGGAATCAAGGGTGGGATCACCCTGCTGAGAATTAAAGAGCATGTATGTGGGGACCCCTAAAGAAGAAGGTAGCAAATTGATGACCTAGTAATCTTCTGGAGCTCATTAAATGTTACAATTTCAGGGACATGAAGTTCAACAGCCCATGGGGTAAGCAGGCAGTGAGGATATAACCTAGATACTGCCCGAGTTCTTTTGTCTGGATTTTTTCAGGTGCGATAATTAGTCCTGCATTTTTGAAACTATTAAAAGAAATGTTGTAGTATAAGATTCAATTGTCGTGGGTTGGGATGAGCATTCAGAGTATCATCCATGTAATGATAAATTAATGCCTCAGGATATTCAGACCTTGTACATGTAAGGGTCTTGGCTACAAAAGTTTAACAAATGGTAGGAATATTAATCATTCCCTAACCAAGGACTTTCCAATGACACCGTGCCATGGGAGCTTGAAAATTTACACTGGGTAGGGAAAAAGCAAATTTCTTGTCATCAGGGTGGAGCAGAACTGTGAAAATACATTCCTCAAATCAAGGACCATGAGGGAGAATTCCTGAGGTATCACAGCTGGCTTAGGAATTCCGGGCTCCTAGGCTCCCACAGGAACTACTCTAGCATTCGGCTTTCTGAGGTCATGTAGGAGCCTCCATTTGCCAGACTATTTGGGAATGCAAAATCAGAGGTATTACAAGGGCTCATAGAAGGTTCCATTCTTCTTGCTTCTAACAGCTCCTGAACAAGTTTTTGAGTCTGAATTAACCTTTCCCCTTTTAATGGCCACTGCTCCACCCAAACAGAGGGACCCGGTATCCAATGTAGTCTGAGCGGTTCAGTGGCAGTGGCAGCAAGGACAAATTTGGAGAAGTGCACAAATGGACATCCCATTGTTGTAAACAGATCTCGGCCCCATAGGGTTGTAGGGAGATCTACAATGCAGGGGTGTATGGTAGCAGGCTGGCGTCTGGGCCTGTACACAACATGGGATATTTGTTCTGTTGGGGATTCTGAGTACCTCCTAAGCCAGTGACTGTGACTATGGAGGGTGACGACTCCCAATCTTTATTCCAGTCTTTAGTGACTATGATGGTGACATCAGCCCCAGAATCTACTAGCCCTGTAACAGCCTTGCTGTTAATCAAAACAGTAAGGTAGGGTCTTCGAGTGGTCAATCGTGTTGCCCAGAAAGCCTCTGTACTGCCAATACCTCCTGTTCCCCTTTCATAGTCTGAGTTCCTGGAACAGTGTACGGAAACAAAACAATCTGTGCAGAGCAAACGCCCTTTGAGATGCTCTGACAGTCAGAGTTAGTAAGCATGATCTTAGTCCCTTATAATCAGAATCTATTCATCCAGGGAGACCCTGAATCCCCCAATTGGTGTAACTAGATCTTCCAGAATGAGGCCTGCAGTACCATGTGTAAGGGCCCCCAAACAGTGGTGGGGACAACTTGTACTGCACCAGTTTCATTCAATAGAACATCTGCTAATGAAGGTCTAACCCTGTACTGCCGAGGGACCAGGGCAGCCCAGAGGCCTATATAATCCCTAGGAGTGGGAGAAGGGGGGTAGGAAGCAGAAGGGGAGTCCCCTGTGCGAGTCTCTGATTCAGGGATGGAGTGTTTCCCACCCCACTTAATTCCCTTGAGCTTCTGGGGCTTGAGAGCTGGCGCCCCTCTTTCCAGTTCCCGACAGGGACTTTCCTTTCAGATCTAATTTGGACTGACAGTGATTGGCCCACTGAAAACCCTTTTGACAACAGGTGCATTTTTTCTTTGGTTTGATGTCTGTTGATTTAGTGAATTTGCAGTATTTTTGGAAATGACTCTCTTTTCCACAGCTATAACAGGTCTGGGGTCTAAGAGCAGCAGCTAATACTTGGGCCCTATGAATCTCGGTGCCAATGTTCAGACAGGCCGCAGTCAGTTGAGCAGTATCAGGGTTTTGTCCCATTAAGGGAAGCAGTACTTTCTGACAATCGGCATTAGCACTCTCATCGGCTAATTGTAGGGCAAGAAACGGAGCAGCTTCAGAATTATCCACCTGCAGAGATAGCATTTTGCAGGCAGTTAATCAAGTCTATGTAAGGTCCAGTAGCCCCTTGTCGGATGGTGGAAAAATATACAGTGGGTACCTTGGTATGTGGGATCCTTCCCCAACCCTATAGGCGGACTGTTAGATCGAGGGGAAGCCGCTTGGTTCATCTGGCGTTGTGCTTGCCCAGTACGTATCACTAGGTACCGGCCCTAGTTAACAGCAATTCCAATAGGAATGCCAAAATTTTGTATGGACAATTGCTGAGCGGCAGCCCAATATTCTTGAAACCGAACACTAAATTGTGCAATTGTTAAAGAGTTTGTTTTTGTTTTTAAGTAAGAGGCAGGGATGCAGAGAGACAGACTCCACATGTACCCGACTGCGATGAACCCAGCAAGCCCCCTACCTGGGATGCTCTGCCCATCTGGGGTTGCTGCTCTGTTGCTTGGCAACAGAGGTATCTCAGCGCCTGAGGTGAGGCCATGGAGCCATCCTTAGTGCCCAGGGCCAACCCACTTGAACCATTCGAGCCATGGCTGTGGGGGTGGGGGAAGAGAGAGAAAGAGAGGGGGGGGTATGGATGGAGAGCAGATGTTCACCTCTCCTGTGTGCCCTGACTAGGAATGGAACCCGGGACCAGATGCTTTACCGCTGAGCCAACCGGCCAGGGTCAAGACAGGTCTTACTATAGCTCTCCAGTCCCATGGGGCCATCTTATAACCTGTACTGATGGTTTTAACATGTCCTCAGTAAGGAGCTCTGCAACCCATTTTCAGTTATACTTTTGCAAAACTTCTTGTAGACTTGAAAAGGGAGACTCTCACGTCCAGCCGGTTGTCCTGAGGTTCCAATAACGGAGAAGCCTGTACAATTTCATCTTCCTTTCAAGTCCTTCCCAAAAAGCAGGACTACACTTTCGTAACAGGGTGGAGGCAAAGAGACTGCAGTCTTGCTCAGACAGACTGCTCAGGTATCAGTGGAAACAAATAACAGAAAGAGGCTCCTGTGTGGGGGGGCAGTTAGGGAGGGGGAAGGAACATGTTGACTCCTCAAGTTAATTTCATGCTTGTTGCGTCCTGTTTTGCTGTTTTCAGCATTTAACCTGTTGTTTTCAGTAGGAACATCAGAGATGCCCCCAGCACCGGGCTTTTGCCCCAAGGATTCTCTGGCCAGGAGCAGATTATCAACTATATTCCCTACAGAACACAACTACAAATGGTGAGCAAAGGCAAGGGTCCTGATAGGGGCCCTTTAGAATTGCTGTCAACTGGCCAGCCCTCTGAAACCAGGTCACCAGAATTTGGAGGGAACGTGCATGGAAAAAGCCCAGACTATAAATGCTGAGCATGGGGCCTGGATGCCTCAGGAATGTCCCTCGACCTCAGCTACTCTGCAGTAACTCAGCTCCCTGTGTTCATAGGTAACTAAGGTGGCCAAAGTCAATGAGGCAGCCCCGGCCAAAAGAGGAAGTGAAGCAACAGCCTCCATACCCACCTAGGCCTCACCTCCCCAGGATCCACTCACCTACACTCTTGACAACATGTAACATCACCTCTGGTACCGTAGTGTCCCGTGTTCAGTGCCGGGACTGATCTGGTATCAGGTGTGGTGCGGAGGAAAGCTCTGTGTGTGTCCTTTCCAAGTGCCAGGACAAGACACGGGGACATGGTTCTGTAACCACAGCCAATCCTGTATAGAGGTACTGAGTTTCTTCAAGGCCAGAACAGCAGCCAAAAGGAGGTGATGGCTTCTGCTGCCCCAGGCTGAGTGCATTGGACGAGTGGCCATTATCAACCTTCTAGGCATCTGGAAGCTACCTACCATTCCAGTAGGCAGCACAAGTAATTTACTGTGAGTGCTGGAATCATAATCCTTGGGACAGAGGACCAGATACCCAGGAAAAGCCCCTGGCCCAAGAGGGCATCTCTGCTCCTCCACACTTATTCACCATCTGAGGCCCTGCACGCACCAGTCAGGCTGTCCAGTGTCTAACTGCCCTGCTCTGAGCAAGCGCCTAGATTTGGCTGACAGGCAGCTGGTGGGGCTGGCAGGGCACTCTAAGATCTCAGACTGAATGGGGACTGGGTCAAGGGAAGAATGGGTGCAGGGTTGGGGTGAAGAGATGAGGTGGGGACAGCAGAGGTGAAAGGATATGGAGACCTCATTTTAAATAAGATTGGGTGACAGTGGTAGGAATTGAGACAGCATGAGCTGGAGGCCGTTTAGCCAAGACTTACGGATGGAGAAAATCCTCAGGATGGTTGGAGATGGAAAGGAAGTAGATGATAAGCTAAGAAGTTAGGGTTGAGTCTGAGGATATGAAGCTACATACTTGTAAGACCTGGGACAGGACTGTGGTTAGAGGTATCAAGAAGAAAGGGGTGAACTCAATACGCATCTACTTTAGTGGTGGGTCCTGAATGAGAGTGGGATAGAGGTGGGTGTTTAGGGTGAGCAGACCTTGGGGAGCTGACCACGGGGTGTGGGAGATTGGGACAAGAAAGGTAATCTGGAAAAAGGCAAACCAGCATGGTGGGTCTCAAGCAAATTTGCGTGGGGCCTTAGGAATGTCAAAGCGGTTGAAGGCTGAGGATGAGATGTGTTAGCGGGAGTCGGAGGGATGTGGCCGAGATTGGGGTTGCAACTGCCTTAGAGTAAAGGGTGAGGCTGCATTTACGTAAGACCAGTGATTCAAGAGTGAGGTTAGGAGACTGTTTGGAATCATGGCGCAGGCCTATCGCCCGTTCGCGTCTCGGCCCACCGTCCCTCCGCTGCCTCCAGGCCCGGACCCCTAACTCACCAAAAGGAGCGAGGAGTGCACCGGCCGTACTCCCTCCCAGCCACCGCAGCCCCAGAAGCTCGGAAAGATCCCTACGGCCTTCTAGTTACTGACGACAACAAGATGCGCCCAGGGCGCCTGACACCATCACGCAAGCTCGGCCCCGCCCCGCCCCCGGCCGCGCAGCCTATCACGGGGCTCGGAGGAGCGCGGGGGCGGGGCGGGGCGGGGCCGGGCTGCGCTCCTGGACGACGGGGTTCCCAGCTCCCAAATGGATTAGGGAGTCTCAGGATCCGTTACCAGAGCGGGATGCGGAAAGCCGCGGATCATGTCCGGCTCTCATTGCCCGCTGCGTCTGCGTCAGACTAGATTCTGGTGTCGGGGCTCGCGACCTCGCCTGGCCCCAGCACCGCCTGCGTCGCTGTGCGGCTCTCCTTCTGCCTCCGGCGAAGGTTGTCCACTTGTGGAACGGGACACTAACGCCTACCGTGTTTTTAGCCTCCGCGGTGGCGTGGGCGCAGCCCCCGGGCAGAGCTCAGGTCCAGGTTGGAGCTCCCTGTAGGCTCTCAGGGAAAACACATGTTTTGACCACTGCTTACACCAAAAGGAAGCGCCCAGAGGACCCTTGGGCATTTGGCAACCCGCCCATCAGCAGGGAAACACAATCTCCAGTAGCTATGCAGATCAATTTGATATCCATCGTGGAAGTGACAGTTCTCTTTCAAATGAACTCAAACAAAAATAGCAGGGGCTGTACCGCGGTGCTTCAGACGCAGAGGGACTCAGGCATTGGTCAGCTGGGACCCAAGTGTGAGCAGAGATGTGGAGGTCCCGCCGGAGGCAGGTTCAGGGGTCCTTGTGGGTGGCCTCAGGGCTGACTGAGGAACAGGCTAGTTCTTGGAAGCTACACTGATCACTGCCCGGGACTCCTGTGCTCCATTGGCCTTTGCGGGAAGCGTCCCTCATATCTCTTCGGAGGTGGAGGTTCCAGTGCCCGTTTCCACTTATAAAAACAGCTGCTGGGCTCTGGCTCCCTTGGAGTAATTCTCTCTCCAGGAATGAAAACCGCCCCCCCCCCACCCCGGTTTTAGGCTAGAATGCTCACTCAGTGCCTTCACTACCGTTAATGGTTGAGCAGGAAAATTAGAAATAAACACTTAGTAAAATGAGAATCTCTACCCTGATCTAGGAGATGAGGGGTCAGGGATTTAACATTCATGGAAAACAGAAGTTTCTACTGTTTGCCAGGTAAGAACCATGATGTCCTTACCAATCACCTGGAAGGTAGGTGCCTTTGTTATCCCCATTGGTGTGGATAAGAAAACAGCCTTGAGAGAACTTGGAGTCCCAAGGCCGCACAACTAATCCATGGTAGAATCAGGATTCTCACCCAGTTCTTTCTGATTCTAGTTGGAAAGGTGGCATAGTTTCCTCAGTAACAGAGCAAGTGAGCTTTGGAGCCAGGAGTGCTTAGTTTTGAATCCCAGCTCTATACCATGCTATTTTCTGGGCCTGGGGCAACCCAGTAAGCATGAGGCTAAAACTACAGTATCTGTAGTTTTCATGGGTCGCTGAATTTGATGTTCAGATCAGGAAAGAGAAGTCAAGTCTCACCACCCACGGCCCCTTAGCCTCAGGAAGAGGGGTCAGAGTGTGTGAATGCAGGGAAGTTCCACAATGTCCCTGAGCCCCAGTTCCTCATCTGTAAATTGGGGAAGATATCAGCTGATGTGAGGATTAAATAAAGTAATATCCTCAGGACAGTTTTTGGTCTGTTGCAAGCACTTGAAGATGACTAGCTATTATCGTTACAGTTCTGGCAATTCTCTCCTTTCCAGGCCAGTCAGTCCCTGCCTTTAGCTGCTCTTCTGAGCGCTAGAGTGAGATCCTATCTTGTTTGAACCCCAGAGATATCCTTCCTGGCCATCTGATCGGAATCATCACACTGGTATTGATGCAATAATTTCTTACAATACTGGAATAACTAATATTCTTCTGAGTTTTCTTGTCGAAAGCTGGTTCTTCCCACATTCTTTTTTAAAAAATGGATTTAAGGCCCTGGCCGGTTTGCTCAGTGGTAGAGCGTCGGCCGGGTGTGTGGAAGTTCTGGATTCGATTCCCAACCAGGGCACACAGTAGAAGCACCCATCTGCTTCTCTACCTTTCCTCCTCTTCTTCCTCTCTATATCTCTCTTTCCCTCCCTCAGTGAAGGCTCCATTGGAGCAAAGTTGGCCCAGGCGCTGAGGATTGCCCTATGGCATCCACCTCAGGAGCTAGAATGGCTCTGGCCGCAATGGAGCAACACCCCAGATGGGCAGAGCATCGTGTCCTAGTGGGCGTGCCGGGTGGATCCATGTTGGGTGCATGCAGGAGTCTGACTGCCTCCCTGCTTCTAACTTCAGAAAAATACAAAAAAAAAATGGATTTAACTTTTTATTATCTGTCAATCATACCTCTATAAAGCTAGAACAACGATCACATAATAATGAACTTTTAAAAAACCAGACTTTATTGTACACATAGTTCAATAAAAGTTGCAGGTAGCCTGAGGATGGGGCTCCCTTGGTGGCAGTCTCACGTGCTGGGACTCACCTGACTCGTAAGCAGCTGAGTCTGAAGCAGGAACTCTTGACACTGAGAATTCACCACGCAGCCTGGGGAAAGAGCAAGGCCAAGGCTTCTACTCTTGAATAGAACAATTAAACTATTTGTTATTTCCTCATTTTAGATAAGCATTCTAAAATTTCTCCATTTACATTTTGTAAAACAGCTCGTCCTCAGCAGCTGTATCCTTGTCACACAGCTTCTGTGCCATGTTCTTTATGTGTGTGGCACTGACAGGTCTGTACAGATCCCTAAGCCAAAGCGGCTGCCTTCTCCAGAGGACGTCCTCCTAGGAAACACACAGGGAAAGAGGAACTCTGCGTCTCCCCTGTTTGTTCCACCACAGTACTTCCTCCTCAGTTTACCTCCATATTGCGATCCGGTGAGCATCTCTTCTGCTGGAGAATTGGACAAAAGCCCCTTGAAGGAAAATGCATACCGACAGTTAGTCATTTATACCATTTCCTGTCCAGCTTGGTCTTATGAAGATTAAATGAGTACCTGGGTCCATACCCACAAGCAAAATCACCACAGACCTGGGACCTTGAAACTGATGCCTTGCATGGTGGGCTTCCAGAAGTTCTTTGTTTAAAATGTGCCCGCAGTGTCCCTGGGGAGACCTCTGTATGTGGTCTGGCATGGAGAACAGGCAGGGTTTTCAGCCCCACTCAGCTGCCTTTGGCCAAGAGCCTCATGCAGCGCAAAGAAATGCACAGCCACCCCGGGCAGAAGCAGACTACTCTCTCCAGAAGCATTTATTTCCGTCCCCTGTGGACTTAGCCTTCCATGCATCATTCACTGGGGAGAAGGTGCTTTTATTTTCCTAGCTGCTTTATCCTGTAGTTAAATCACTCTAACTAAATCCCCAAGTCCAGCTAGCAAAGTTATGTCGCTTGCTGACTTCCATACTGCAGGCTGTCACTGATGATTGAGTTGTGAAATCAGTTTAAAGCTCAGACCCAGCACTAAAATACAAAATACCCTTTTTTAATACAAACAGAATAGAAAAAAAATCACAGTGCATAATAATTTTGAGAACTACTTATGTCTGTGTGGTGTGTGTGTACTGAGCTGTGACATAAAATGTAGCTCACAGCCCAAGCACAGCACAGTCAATGGAAAAGTCCCCAACTGGAAAAGAGCCATCTTCTGACACTGGCAGTGTCACCAGGGGACAAGATATTTCCCCTTTCCCCTACTCCCTTTCCTTATTATTAAAGGGAAAGACAAACTACTATCTAAGGCAGTGGTTCTCAAAGTGTGCGCCAGGGTGCACTGGTGCACCCTAGAAGATTTCCAGGTGCGCCCTATGGTATTCCAGAGAAATATGTGCCTGTCGGGGACTAAAAAACCAACAGGGTTTTTGGAGTTTAGATTTTTAGGGGACAGAGGTGTGGGGAATTGGCTGTAAGCTGACAGTCTGCCCAACCCCCCACCTCACTTGCTGATTAGGTTGTAAAAGGCTGTTAAATTGTGGTGCTGGATTGTTTACACTACCCCCCATGTTCTCCGGAAAGATGAGGCAAGTTTCTTCTATCCTTTGTTTGGTGTAAAGTTAAGATGATATGTATGGTGGGGGTTTTCTGCACTCAACACAATTAAGAGTAAAAAGAGAGGAATTCATCAATGTATTGACGAGGAAATGAGAGTTTGCCTGTCAAATATATGCCCAAACATTGAAGAAATTGCTAGGACACATCAGGCTCATGTTTCTCATAAACACAAGAATGAAAAAACTTAACACATTTGCACCAGGACCTGCTGAATTTACTAAATCTTACTAAGAATGTATCTAGATATATAAAAAGGTAACTTTTTTGTTGTTTTTAAAATTTTTAACCCCTTTTTTACAAATTCTAAAAAGCATAACTCAGAAAATGTAACGTAAAAATGTCTTTTAATGTCAGAGTAAATTTAATTTTGTTGGATTTATTTCATTTAATTACTATAAAAGCACGCTTGGACTTTATATTTTTTTCTTTAATATTTGACTTAATTGTTATAACATTTCTCAGAAATTTGTATATAGTGCGCCTACAATTATTTGTAGGATTTTAAATGTACCCCGACTTCAAAAAGTTTGAGAACCACTGGTCTAAGGTCTCCCCCAGTGTATATTCTATGAGGTTTGGATGAGGGAATAGAGAGAACAGGGGCCTGAAGACCTTTCCCTCTACACCATTTTATGAAAGGACTAGTGACACCAGATGCACCAGTGCCAATCCCGTTCTATCCCAGTTTTGGCTAGGGAGCTAATTTTACAAAATCCAGGCAAAGCCAGGTCCTGAAAGTTTAGAAACACAAAGGCCCGGGAACTGATATCGGACGATGTGTGGGGTTGAGGGTTTTCAAATGTTATTTTCATTTTTGTGCAAGATGCAAAGGGCGAGGAGTCAGGTTTATGAATGAACTTAGGCCAGTTGTTTCATCCTGCAGAGACTCAGTTTTGTCATCAATAAAATGGGAACAAAATAACCCCCAGACTGTGGTCAGCTGTACAGAGGTGAATGTGTGTGAATGCTCTCTAAACTGCAGGTGTGGTAAGTGTGTCTTCACAGTAATAACTACTCCAGCATTGCAGTTGAAATTTGTGTATTCTATTTATCATGTAAAAGGAGAAAGCCAAGTGCAGAGTGTGGGCGGCTTTGGTTCTAAAGAAATTACTTGTTGTAATGGCTGCTGGCTGTCGTTGGACATTCGAGGAATTCTTGCCCCAAAGTTCATCTCTATCCTGCCTTCCAGGACATAAACTGTATTTGTCCCTCAGTCTTGAAGTCTTTGCCTCTGCCAGTTCCCTAATTCCTCTGCTTGGAATGCCTTCCTCTCTCTTCTTAGCCATTTTTGATCCAGACTTGAGTGCTACAAATGGTAGCCTCAGGCTATCAGAGACGTTTTTTGTTTGGTCTGCACTTTGACAGGTAATGTTTTGAGGTGTCGGCAGATGACTCCAGTGTCCCCATGAGTCTCCTTGACCTTGACCACAGCCTCAATTTATTGCAACTGCATGAGGGAGTGAAGCACCTCCTTTGTGCACTCAAACCTGCCTCCGTGGCTTGACTTGTTTCTTTGTTTTTTGGAGTAAAAGTTGCTGTTGGTTATGTCACCCATGTTTGGCACAGTCCCTGCTAAGGGTGGGCTGGAGGGTCAGTGCTGTACAAGAGGCTGCTGCGTGATGCTCTGTGTGGCTGTCCTCAGCACCACCTCACCAGTTGGCTGTGGCTTCTGGCAGCTGACTCCTTGTGCCAGGGGAAGGGGACAGTTAGGGTGGGCTGACAACGCACTGGTGAACTCCAAGGGGTGTCCCTGGGTGCAGGGTGAAGTCCAGGGACCAGAAGCACTCAGGACTGTAGACCCAGTAGGCTCCATTGAGTGGGGCTCGTGCCGCATCCTGGAGTTGGCATCGACACGGTGGGGGGCAGTGGTTCCCCTCTATGTGTTCTGTTCTGGTCACTGAAAGGCAACAGGGTTTGGAATGGGGGGCCCATGTCTTACTGGCTCTGGGGACTGGGGGTGAAGTTCAGCTAGTTCTGTAGGTCATAATTCCAACACTGTCTCGCTCTGAATCAAAGTGTGGGCAGGACTGCGTTCTTCCCTAGAAGCTCCGGGGAGAATCTATTTCTCACCTTTTCCAGCTTCTGGAGGCACCTGCGTTCCTTGGCTCGTGCTCCTTTCTCCATCTTCACAGCCAGCAAACATCGCATGTCTCTGACCCTCTTTCAATCATCACAGCTCTCTCTTAATGCTTTCTTTTTTTACTTTTATTAGCATTTATTTTATGCTGAATTTACTCCCAGGCTATAAGTTTTTGTTTGTTCAGTTTCTTCTGGGATATCTTTTTCTGTGCAAACTACTCTTTGGTTTAGGAACAGTCAGCTTTTTCAGGACAAGTCATCTCACGGTGGCAGGAGAGCTCATGTAAAGAGAAATCCGCCCGTGAGCTCTGTTGGTTCTGCTTCCGATCTTGGGAGCTTTGTTCGCCTGGATGTGCTCAAAGACCAGAGACTCTACATCTAAACCCTTACGTTCTGCATTACCCTCTGCATTTTTAAGCATGTGCACAAAAAGTTCAGCACTCCGTTGGGCCACTGACCCGGCATTCATCCTCACTCGCTGGCCTGGCACATCTATCAACTTTACCATGTAATGACAAAATAGCATACATTACTTCTATAAAGTGACATTTTTCAGATACTTGGTGGCTTTTCAGATATGCATACCGTTGACGGCCTGGGCAGTTTCACAAGTGTTCTTAAAGTGAACACAAAGCTTTAAACTTCTTGATTTGCATGATTTTGTGAGGTTTTCTGAGTCAAGTGAGTGACAAACCATTCTCAGAGGTCACCTCAGACTGTTTACAGGATGAAGACGTTCCTCTGGTTCTAAAATTCCACTTTATAAATGGCCAGACTGGCCTTGGCCTGGTGGCATGGTGGATAAAGATCGACCCGGTGGGCCAGCAGTCACGGTTTGACCCAGGTCCGGGCACGTATGAGTGCACAACTAAACGGAACAACTAAGTGAAACAACCAGTTGATTCTCTCTCTCTTCCTCCGGCCCCCCCCCCCAATTAATGAGAAAATTAAAAAAAACACTTCCAGAATAATATTTACCTTGAGCTTCCTTCTTTACCTTCCTTTGATGTTCTTCTATGACAATAAATCTGTTTTGGAAGAAAACAACATCATGATTATTCATCACAATGGCCACTATTTCTAAATCTTTATTGGTTCCCCTGTAAATGAGATGGTGAGTTTTTGAGGACAGGCGTTCTGTTTAATAGTCCCTAGCTTAGGTCTGGCATGCAGCTGGCAATGTCTTTCACTGGCTGTTTTAGAGAGCAGTCAGCAGGTAATCCCTAATAAAAACTCTTCCAAGTAGGGAAAGAAAAGTACCTGCCAGAAACCCACACAGCAGCTTTGTTTTAAGGTCCAGAACAAGAGTAGGATGCCTGTTATTCCTGTTACTATTCATCACTGTTGAGGAGGTCCTTGTCAATTTAATAAGAAAAACCAAGTATTGGAAAGAAAGAGACAAGGACAAATTGACAAAATGCCTCATCTTTCTTTCTTTTAGCACCATGACTGTCCACTATAAAACACAACACAGCCTGGTCCACGCCCTCAAAAAGCTTACCATCTCAGCGGGGAGAGGAAATAATGAAACCACATGAATAGATACAAAGGCAAGGTTAAACGACATAGAAATTAATTGCAATATAAGAGTTTCTGGAACTTCCCAAAGAGCAAAGGCCATATGCCACCTGGAGATGTAGAGGGATATGGCCCTCTGTCTGGGCAATGGCCAACGACTTTCTTCCCAGAGGCCTTGGCAAGCTGACCCATGCTAGTCCCCATCCTCCTAGGCTGAGATCAGACTTTCTTCTTACCAAGAGAGAACTCACTTCTTCCTATTGAGAAAATCTCACCTTATCAATACCACAGGATCAGTCGAAAATCAGAATGCCAGATCATGACCTGACAATGAGAATTACATCTGTTCCACAGGCAGCGTCTGTGTCTACATGGGCAGGGAAGTACATCCAGTAGAGGGAGACCACCGTGGCACACTAGAGCAGTCCGAAGGCTACTAGGTCTGAGACCAGGAAGCCATTTGGTCCCTACACATCTCTGCTCTGCGCCACCATGTGTTAACCTTGGTATTTCTCTCTTGCGGAGCCACCTTTTAAAAAATTGTTCACCAAACAGTGGTACCATGAGATACGAATTTAATTTGTTCTGTAACCGAGCTCGTAAGTCAGTCAACTCGTATATCAAACTGCCGATACTGGACCTGTGCGCCAACATGCCAACTAGTGGCAGCTTCACGAATTACAACTCGTATCTCGGAATTTTGCTCGGATCTTGAACAAAATTATGGACCGAGTCGCAACTCGTATCTTAAAAAATTTGTATGTTGGTCTGTTCGTATCTCAAGGTACCACTGTATTTTTAAGTTCTCAGGGGAGGGGAATGCCTCACCATTGTACCCCCCCCCCCCGTGGTGACAAATCCCAGAGAAGGATGAGGACCAGGGGGCCTGGAGTACTCAGGGAAGGCTTTACGAGGAAAGGTGAACTTGAGCTCGCTTTTGAGGGGTTCATAGGACCTCTGCAGGCAGAGCCCAGTGAGGGGGTTTTAGATGGGCAAAGGTGCAAACAGAAGTAGGAGTGGGCATGGTGTGTGAGGTTATGGTGAGGGGAGCTTTGGTTGGAATGGAGGCTGCTATGACCGCTGAAAAGGGCAGGAAGGTAAATTAGGTTGCATTAGTAGGGTAGAGTCAGGAGAGTCAGCCTCTTTTTTTTAAAATTTTATTTATTGATTTTTAGAGAGAGAGAAATGAGAGAGAAAGAGAGAGAGAGAGAGAGAGAGAAGGGGGAGGAGCAGGAAGCATCAACTCCCATATGTGCCTTGACCAGGCAAGCCCAAGGATTCGAACCGGCAACCTCAGTGTTCCAGGTCAACGCTTTATCCCACTGCGCCACCACAGGTCAGGCAAGATAGTTGGCTTCTTAAATCACTCTTTTAATGTTAGCACCTGCCTGTTGGGAAAATTAAACCATTATATAACTGGACAAAAGGGACACAGACAAATGCCAGGAACAGCTATTCTTAAATATGATGTGCAGTAGAGAGGCTGGATGCAGGATTTAGGTGGCAGTGTTTTCACTGAACTATTTACACCGTGCCTTTCACACTGGGGAAGAAAGCTGCTAAGTCAATCTAATGAAATGATGACATCACACTTTGACTCTTAGCTATGTCCTTTCTGCCAGGGCGACGGAGCTTCACGAGGGTGGACATCCTGTACCTCTCCTCATTGCAGCCAACAAGGAAAGCAACCAGGTAGAAAGAGAGTGACTGGTGAGTTTATCAATTGCAATCCTTCATTTTGAGTTGAAGAAATTTTTTATAATGTCAACTCTGGCCTATTAAACTTAACTTCTCAAAATAGTCTAGTGGCTTGTTATCTTGATTCCAACTCCACAGAGATCTCTGGGAGTGGGCTTCCTTTAAAAATCCCTGAAATATAGTTTGTAATAAAAGAACAAAGCATATGTTAGGCCTCATGACTAAAGAGGAATATCAAGAAGGAGTAGGTGGAAAAGTGGTTTTGATTTTCAGTTTGTGGGTTCTGAATCTATTCTAAAGGCAGAATATATTTTGGAAACCTGAATTAACTGTTGTCTTACCACAATGAGACGGAAAATTATAATCAAAATCATTGCTACTATAGTCATAGGTATAGCCAAGATGAGTCTGTTGTTATAGCCATATCCTGGAACAACTTCTGTGAGCTAAAAAAATAAAGAACAATTAAAAAAAAAAACCCCAAAGAGATGGAAAGGATAAAAACTATTCTTAAGCCTATTCTAAAGACTAGCAAACTATTCTTAATTACTATGCTAAAACATCACACTTCTATGTGAGTAGCTTATAGGTTCTTAAAGAACATACCAAAAACGTGTTATGTGATCTTAGCAATAGCATTTCCTTGTACAATTTATTTATCTCGTGTGTTTAGTCCCCTTCTCATCTACCCTAGGAACAGTCTACCTTCATTCTCGAAATGCACAGAGTGGAAGATCACTGTCTTCGTCAAAGTCACATGGCCAAGACAAGACACAGACGAGGCGCCCTGGTCTTCCTGCCCGGTGCTTTCGTGGCCTGTCCTACTCTGACTAAACGTCCAGGGCCTGTGTTTCGGGAGCTCTCCTCACCTCACTGGACTCCTGCTCTTCCTGTTTACTCTGAACATCTGTCCTCTGGCCGATATTTTCCCACTGACTTGTATCCCTCTGTGCCTTGGGAACCACGACTCCTTGCTGCTCCCTGAGAAGCTCCACCGGGCCTGTAACAGAAAACAGTTTCCTCAGTTTATTTTGGTTACTTGAATTGTAACATTCAGGTTTAAGAGAGGGCTCCCTGTTGTTTTTCACCCGACTCAGGGCATATCTCCACCTTGGCCGTTGGAAAAGGGAGTTTCATAAATGGTAATAACGTTGATTCTATGTCTTAGATCCCCCTCCAAGAAATACGGCGACACGTATGCTAGTGCACTAATCCCATCACTCTGTCATTAGAGTCGAGCTGCTCACTCAGGGAGAAGGCTGAGTCCCAGTGGCCACTGTCTGAGGACACCGTATCTGGCTTCACGGTCAGCTTGGCGCCGGCTCTTCTCTCCCGGACCTGCGCTGCTTCCACCAGTGAGCCCTCTATGCTCTCTACAGACCGTTCATCATCTGCCAGAAAAGAAGCCATCGCTTTTAGTAATGAAAGAACTCACGGGACAGCTTTTTATCAGTCCCCAGCCATAGATCCCAGTCAAATAAATCAGGAAACAGTAAATAAACATTTGAGAGCCATTTAGCAAGGAGAAAAATAAACTCCAACTTAAACCTATGATTGGCAACACAACAAAAGGAGAAAAGGTATCTTTCGAGTAGTGGTTACTTATTCAGGACATTCCACAGCGTGTATTACAGTACCTATATTTAGGATTATTCCATTGGTCCCCAAGGGCTAATTTCCGGGGACTGAGCAAAAGCCAAGGCTGGAAGACTGCACTCAGTCAGACTCTTTGCAGACCTAGTGTGACTCCTCACGTTCACGTACCACATCCTGTCCTGCCTCAGATGCAGAGGGAGCATAAGGCTTCCTCTCTTCATCTCTTCAGCATGCTCGTGTTCTGCTACCATCACAGATGACCACGATGAACACCCACTGCCAACAGGTCCTCATCTGAACATGTCCTTCTGTGCCTACCACCCATTTCTCAGCTTGGTCCCTACTGCTACATACACCAGCCCCATAACAGAAGGCTCTATACAGAAAAACCCCTATGTCCACCCTTGCTCTTTGCTCAAATTTAGGCATCTGGGATATAGGTAAAGAGATTTGACAGGCTTGTGTGCCAATGTGGAACATTTGATACACCTATGGAATAATAATACTTGGTCCTAAAATGCAGAGGGAAAAAGCAACTTTTTTCAGATGCCTACTTTGCTTTAATTTAATGTCATTAAATTTTTTTATTTATTGACTTTTAGAGAAAGGAAAGGAGAGGGGGTGAGAGTGATAGGGAGGGAGGTAAGGGGAGTGAGGGACAGAGGGAGAGAGAGAGAGAGAAACATTGATTTGTTGTTCTACACACTTATGTATTTATTGGTTAGCTCTTGCGTGTGCCCTGACAGGGGATCGGACCTGCAACATTGATGCATTGGGACAAGAATCTAACCAACTGAGCTACCTGGCCAGGGCCTCTTGTCATTTCTTGTGTTTTCAGCTTTACTTGGGGAGCCATCCAAAATTTCTGACAATATGAAGGTCAAGTGTATATTTGTGAAGCTTGGTTTCTTTTTCTTTTTTTCTTTTTCTTAAGTGAGAGCGGGGAGGCAGAGAGACAGACTCCCCTATGTGCCCTGACCTAGATCCACCTGGCAAGCCCTCTAGGGGGTGATGCTCTGCCCATCTGGGGCTATTGCTCTGTTGCTCAGCAATTGAGCTATTTTAGTGCCTGAGGTGAGACCATGGAGCCATCCTCAGCACCTGGGGCCAACTTACTCCAACTGTTCCGTGGCTGCAGGACGGGAAGAGAGAAAGGGAAAGAGAAGGGAGAAGGGGAAGGGTGGATAAGTAAATGGTCACTTCTGCTGTGTGCCCTGACTGGGAATTGAACTCAGGACATCTACATGCCAGGCTGATGCTCTGCCACTGAGCCAACCAGCCAGGGCCAGCTGGGTTTCTTTTCTGGAAGAAGTGAAAAGTATTGCTGGGGTGGTGAGGGTCAGAGAAGGAGGCCAGCCAGGGTCCTGAAGAAGGTGCCGCATGGGTGGCACAGCCCCGAACTAGAAGCAGGAGCCCCGGGCAGTAGGTGGCAGTACTTAACACTTTCTGATCTTGTTTTTACTCACCTGTAAACATAGCAAAGCATTATTTATGATGTGCCCTGGTCCCTGACAGAGACCCATATTCAAGCTATCTGAGCATGAAAGCACACTTTGAAAGTTATCAAGTTGGTGCCGATAAACCTAATATGTAGAAAAATACTTAAAAGCACCTGAGTGTTTGAAGGCTAGAAAACCCTGAGCTTCAGAGCAGGTTCAGAGTTGGATAGCCTACGAACACAAGAGCCTCCCGTCCACCAGAAAGGCTGGAGAGGAGCTTCTGGTGATTGAACCAGAAACTCCTAGGTTCCAAATAAAGTGTTCATGAAACAGCATCAATTGTACTCTTTTAATAAAATTGCAAAAACAAAATAAAAAAATATTTATACTTGTCCTGTAAGACAAAGGGCAATGGAAACCTAGTGCATACAAAACCAGTTGACAATCTGTGACCCACTAATGAGTAAGTTCTCGTCTGGAAGCAAAGCACCAAGCCGAGAGCACAGCACACACCATGTGGCCATGAATGTTACTTCCCTTCCCCTTCCATTTCTTTCCCTTGTTCCTTAATCTGAGTTTTAGCAAGGGAGTGGTTCTTAGAAATGTAGGGAGTTGAATTCTGAATGAATAAATAAAAATAAAGCAGTTACATTATTTGTTTAAAAAAATCATCATCATTGATTAGAAATAAAAATGAAAACGTAAACTAAAAATTAAAAAAAAAATCATCAACGGGCATTCAGACTCACCACAAGGTGTGCTTGCCAGACATGCAGGGTCACAGTTCAGTGTGACTGTCTTGCTGACAGCCTCAATTTTATCTTTAAATTGGCAGAGGCAGCAGACCAAATGGCTAGGTAAGATCCTATAAAATGGAAACACAGAGAATTAAATTTGTGGTCACGAAGTTAGTTGAGTAGGTAGAAGAGGCGGGGGGCAGGGTACCACAGGGCTGTGCAAAAACAGCTGCTGGGACATATCGCCTGACAGCTTGGTAGGGCTCAGTTGGCCATTTGCTCCTCTTGAATATTGTAAATAAATAGAGAGTAGGACAGAAGTGTCCAGCAGCAGGGAAAGAATGTCAGTGGGTATGGTACACCTAGAATAAAGGTGATAGGGATTAGAACTGGGTGACACTGATCTGTAGTTTAATTCAGAAGTCTCACTTCTGAAGTCCTAACCCAAAAGTCTCAGGGCTGAGAGTACACAGGAAGAGAGAAGACTTATAAGCAGTGGTGGGATTCAAATACTTGAACAATTGGTTCTCTGCCCTAATGACTGTTTTAAGTATAAAAAACAGTATACCGAAAGGTAGTTTATTATTTCATGCATTTAATACTTAAATAAGAACAATAAAACAGGTACACAAAACTAGATTATGTTATAAGGAAGAGTTTTAAAATATTAATGAAAAATGTTAAATAATACCTGACCAAAAAAACAAACAATAAAACTGTCATTTAAAATATTTCCATATTGCTTCTTGATTGGTGTCCCCACTTGCAATTATTTTCACCTATGGATGGAATGAACACTACTAGGGGTGCTTAGAATACGCTGTTGCACAGATGAAAGTTAAAAAAACAAGAACTACATGATTCCATACATTGGTGGAACATAAAAACGAGACTAAGAGACATGGACAAGAGTGTGGTGGTTACCAGGGGTGGGGGGAGGGAGGACGCGGGAGGGAAGGAGGGAGAGGGTTAGGGGGAGGGGGAGGGGCACAAAGAAAACTAGATAGAGGGTGACGGAGGACAATCTGACTCTAGGCGATGGGTATGCAACATAATTGAATGACAAGATAACCTAGACATGTTTTCTTTGAATATATGTACCCTGATTTATTAATGTTACCCCATTAACATTAATAAAAATTTATTTAAATTAAAAAAAAAAAAGAGTAAGGAATGTAAATTTGTGATTTCCACATTGGGTGGCTGCCCAGGTGCCCACCTTAGAGAGAACCCTGATTACAAGTGATATCTTAACAATAGGTTTGCCAAACTCAACAAAAAATTAGGTATTGGTCCTGCCAAACCGGTGTAAACCGGCTGAATCCCACCACTGCTTATAAGAAGACTCTGGATAAGTTCCCAACATATGGAATCTCTTTCTTAGTTTCTAATTGTGATTGGTAATTATATTAGAAATTACTCTGAGCATAAAAAACAGTGTGTGGTTAAAACGTAACAGATTGAATCTCCACAGTTTGAACATTAAAAGAATAATGATAATAAGGTATAACATAATTAATTTAAAGAAGAGCCTGTGGGTTCATAATGATGTTCAGAAAGAAAAGAGGGGGAGCCATTATTTACGGAATAATGCCAGGTAATAAATATACAAGGAATAATGAATTAGAAAAAAGTGTCACTTTGTAAGCACCAATGTAATAATTGATTCAGACATTGAATTATCATTGATACACAGTTGGGTCAAAAGTTGAGAGCAGAATCTTCACTGATCCCACAGTATCAGCCCACATTATTTATTAATTACCAAGGGGAAAAGTAACTTTGCAATAGAGCGATCTGAAAGGGACCACCTTTAGCAAGTGATCAAACTTAGCATTATGGGCCACTTGAAGTGATGAGGTAGGAAGAACACATCACCTATGTAGTATTCTTTCCTAAATAGTTTACCTTGAATCTAATCATGAACAAACAAACAAATCCAGACTGTTTACAAGACAACTATCTTAGATACATCAAAAATGCTGTAGTCATAAAAATCCAACAATAACAAAAAAATTATTCATAGAGTAAGGCTAAGAAAGGACATCATAAAGATTAAAGCAGAAATAAATAAAATGGAAAATCGAAAAATTGAGGTCAGTGAAATGACAAAATAGTTTTTAGACAAGATCAATAAAATGGAATAAACTTCTATCCAGATTACTCAAGAAAAGACAAAAAACATGATCAATATTAGTAGCGAGACAGGTGACATCACTATAGAGTGCACAAATATTAAAAGGATAATAAGGGAATATTATAAAATATTTTATATCAATAAATTGGAGATGAAATATACAAATTTCTTTAAAGACAGAAACTATTAATGTTTACTCAAGAATAAATATGTAACTTAAATAGCCCTATTAAAGATATTGAATATGCAATTTAACCTTCACACAAAGAAAGCTTCAAGTCCGCATGGCTTTACTGGTGAATTCCAAACATTTAAGGAAGTAACAGTGGTAATGCTACACAAACTTTACCAGAAAATTGCAGAAAAGGGAATACTTCTTAGCTCATTTGTAGAGCCAAGTTTCCCCTTATCAAAACTAGACAAAGATTACAGAAAAGAAAACCACAGACCAAAATATCTCATGAACACAGATGCTAAAATTCTAAACAAAATTTTAGCATATAAAATCCAACTATATATAAAAAGAAACATCATGGAGTTTATCTCAAGAATACTAGTTTAGTTTAATATCAGAAAACCAATGTAATTTACCCAAGGTAATAATCTAAAAAAGAAAAATCATTGCAATAGATGCATAAAATGTATCTGACAAAAATCAAACATCCACTCCTGATTTTAAGAAAATCCTCTGAAAACTAGGAATGAAAGGAGACGCCTTAATTTGATAAATGACTTCTACAAAAATATCTAACACCACTTAAAAAAAAGATTTTTATTTATTGATTTTAGGGAGAGGGAGAGAGAGAAGTATCAACTTATACTGCTTCACTTTAGTTGTTCAATTGATTACTTCTCTATGTGCCTTGACCAGGCAAGCCCAGGGTTTTGAATCAGTGATCAGCATTACAGGTCAATGCTCTATCCACTGCGCAACCACAGGTCAGGCTCTAACAACACCATTTTAAATCATAAAAGACAAAGTGCTTTCCCACCAAGATCAGGACAAAGACAAGGATGTCAAGCTCTCATTGCTTCTAGTCAACATTGCACTGAATGTTCTAGCCAGTATAGCAGGGCAAGAAAAAGAAAAAGAAATGAAAGGTGTTCAGAATGAAAAGGAAGAAGTGAAGCTATATTTATTTGCAGATAACATGATTATCTATGTTGAAAACCTGATGGAATCAACAAAAGACTAGTGAGAATAGGTGAGTCCATCCGGTTTGCAGCACACAAGGTCAATATATAAAACATTAATTTTTCTCTAATACCTAGCAAAAAACAATCAGAAATTAAAAAATTTAAAAGACTATAATAGCATCAAGTTTATAAAACAGGAATGAAACTGGCAAAAGATGTAAATAAAGTGTCTGCACATGGAAAACTGCAACTATTGCTGGGAGAAACTAAGGAAGACTTAAATAAATGGAGAGAAACAATGTGTTCATGGGTAGGAGATTTAACATTGTTAAGATGTCAGTTCTTCCCAAATTGATTTATACATTGAAATGCCAGCAGGTCATTTCTGTAGAAATTGACCAGCTAATTCTACAATTCAGGTGGAAATGTGAAGCTCCTGGAATAACTAAACAACTTTCAGGTTCAAAGGAAGTTCAGTGGAGGAAGGATGTCTTCTCAGTGAATGGGGCTAGAACAGTTCGTTGTATAGCTGCATGTGAAAAGGGAACTTCAGCCCTGGCCGGTTGGCTCAGTGGTAGAGTGTCGGCCTCCCGGGTTCGACTCCCAGCCAGGGCACACAGGAGAAGCGCCCATCTGCTTCTCCACCCCTCCCCCTCTCCTTCCTCTCTGTCTCTCTCTTCCCCTCCCGCAGCGAGGCTCCATTGGAGCAAAGATGGCCCAGGCGCTGGGGATGGCTCCTTGACCTCTGCCCCAGGCGCTAGAGTGGCTCTGGTCACAACAGAGCGACGCCCCGGAGGGGCAGAGCATCGCCCCCTGGTGGGCAGAGTGTCGCCCCCTGGTGGGCAGAGCATTGCCCCCTGGTGGGCGTGCTGGGTGGATCCCGGTCGGGCGCATGCGGGAGTCTGTCTGACTGTCTCTCCCCGTTTCCAGCTTCAGAAAAATACAAAAAAAAGAAAAAAAAAAAAAAGAAAAGGGAACTTCAATCCAAACCAGATACAGTAATGAACTTAAATTGATTGAAAGGTCTAAATGTAAAACCTAAAACTATAAAACTTCTACAAGGAAACATATGAGGAAATCTGACCTTGAATTGGGCAAGGTTTCTTAGATACAATACCAAAAGAAGAATCCATAAAAGAAAAGAAAATGGATAAATTGGACATCATGAAAATTAAGAATTTCTACTCTGGCCCAGGCCAGTTTGCGTGGATCGAGCATCGGACCAGCCTGTGGAAGTCCTGGATTCGATCTCCAGTAGGGCACACATGAGAAGCGACCTTCTGCCTCTCTTTCCCTCCCTTTCCCCCTTCTCTCTCTCTTCTCCTCCTGCAGCCAGTGGCTCGATTGGTAGGCCCGGGGTGCTGAGGATAGCTAGGTTGGTCCGAGCATCAGTCCCAGGCGGGGGTTGCTGGGTGGATCCCAGCTGGGGCACATGCAGGAGTCTATCTCTCTTATCTCCCCTCCTTTCAATTAAAAAAAAGAAAAGATATTTCACATAGACACTTCACATCATCAGCTATTGGAGAAATGCAAATAAAACCACAATGCAATACAAATACATTTCTACTAGAGAGGCTAACTTAAAAAAAACCAACACACCGAATATATAAATATCAGGTGAAAATGTGGAGCAATAACAATTCTCACCTACTGTTGGCAGGAGGGCAAGATGGTACAACCACTTTAGAACACAGTTGAGCAGTTTCTTAAAAGTTAAATATGCACTCAGCATATGATGCCGCAATCCCACCCTTAAGTATTTTACCCCAAAGCAATGAAAACATATGTTCACACAAATACCTGCATCTGAGTATTTTTAGCAGATTTATTCATAATAGTCAAAAAACTACAAACTCCAATATGCATTAACTGATGAGTGCATAAACAAGCTGGTTTACCCACACAACTGGAACACTGCTCGGCAATAGAAAGGAATGAACTGCTGATAGGTGTAGCAACATGGATGGATCTCAGAAGGATGATGTTAGGTGAAAGGAGCCAAACACGGAAGGCTACACTATGATTTCCATTTATAAGACCCACTGAAAAAGGCAAAACCATAGTGACAAAGATCAGATGGGTGCTTGCCAGGGGCTGGTGGTGGGAGGAGGAATTGATGGCAAAGACACCTGAGGGGCTTTTTGGGGATGACAAAGTGTTCCATATCTTGAATTTGGTGGTGGTACATAACCACCCCTTCATCAAAACTCACTGAACAGTAAACACTTTAAAGAGTGCATTTTATTAAATAGACATTATATCTCAATAAACTTAAGAAAACAATAAAACAAACCTAAAAAAAAAAAAACAAAGTGAAAAGAAGTATAAGAAAAATCATCTTACAGTGTTTCCAATGCAAGGTTCATCATGAAGATGTCCTCAACTATTCTAAGTGACAATTGCGTTGTTCCCGTGTTTCTAAAGGAGAGAGCGCAAACATGCATGCTATGAGCCCAAAGACAAAGATTGTGTATTTAAAAAGACACTTAATGACACATGAGTACTTCAATCCTGGCTTCCCGGTCACAGGTGATCATTTCAGATAGCTCTTCTTGAAAATATTTAAATTTATTTGTGTCATCGAATTAATGACCTTGATGAACAATATAATCTTTTTTATTTTTACCATTATTCTACTTCTCATTCTCAATTGCATCCATTAGTTGATTACTCTTTTTAAAAAATACATATGTCTGAGGCTCTGGCCAGTTGGCTCAGTGGTAGAGCATCGGCCCAGTGTGTGGAAGTCCTGGGTTCAATTCCCAGTCCGGGCACAAGGAGAAGTGCTCATCTGCTTCTCTCCCTTTCCCTTCTCCCTTCTCACTCTTCTCCTCCCCTCCTGAAGCCATGGCTCATTTGAGCAAGTTGGCCCCAGAGGCTGAGGATGGCATCACGGCCTTACCTCAGGCACTAAAATAGCTCAGTTGCTGAGCAACGGAGCAGCGGCCCTAGATGGGCAGAGCATCGTCCCATAGCGGCCTCCTGGGTGGATTCCGATCGGGGCACATGCAGGAGTCTGCCTCTGCCTCCCTGCTTCTCACTTAATAAAAAAATTACATATGTCCAACTTACACCTTTTCTTCTGAGATCAGTGTCATTTCTGCCTGTGCCTACATGCCCCAGATCTTTGTGTCCGTCAACACACTGCTCCCTTCCTCTGCTGGCTGTCCTGCCCACGTGTATTCTTTCTTAATCATTTTTCTGTGCCAATAACTCCTTTTCAATAACAACTCAGTTAAAACTTAAATTATAACTTTTTAGTCAAAATGCAGAATACTAAATCATTGGCGAAAGTAAGAAAGAGCAGAAACCATTTCATCAGCCATGAGAATGTTGGAATACTTACAAATATTTTAATGCTGGCAATTTAAAAAGATAGGGATTTTCAACAGTGGTTAGAGGATTATGATTGAGAATTCTGAAAAATACAATCGAATGAAAGTTATCTGCATTCTATAACTGCCATGAAAGTTTATACTCATTTTGTTGGTACAAAACTTGAGAGTTAAGAAAAAATCATTTTGTGCCTTCACTGCTTTCTTTTTGGGAGCTACCCAATCTCTAAATGATAAAGTGGAGAAGAGAAAGTGGATAGCAAGGAAAAAAAAAATATCCTGAAGAACTTTTTCAGATTGTAAACTCTGAGCAGTGGTTCTCAACTTTTCTGATGCCCTGACCCCGCAATACAGTTCCTCATGTTGCGGTGACCCCAAACCAAAAAATAATTTTGGTGGCTACTTCATAACTGTAATTTTGCTACAGTTATGATTTGGAATGTAAATACCTGATATGCATTATGTATTTTCCAATGGCTTTAGGCGACCCCACTGGGGTCGCGACCCACAGGTTGAGAACCGCTGCTCTAGAGGTAATTATGCTGATAGGAAGCTCTTCCTCCATAGGAAATACTAGTTCTAATATCCTTCATTATTCAAGGTACTTTCCTTTCATCTCTAGATATTAAAAAAAAATTCACAGTTTAAACTATCCAGTTAAAGACAAAAACAGGACAACTTCCTTGGTTTTGGAGCCAAAGAAACGATAAATCTACGAGAAACTGGTGAAAGCCATATTTCCATCATACACTCCCATGTATGTTCCTGTATCACATGCTTTGTTATGTTGTATGTAATCACCTGTTTACTAGTCAGTTTCTTGGACTGTTAGTTCTTTGAGAGCAGGGACCAGACTTTGTCATTGTTGACCTGTGTCTGATATAGTGTCTGACATGTACTAGATATTTAATAAATGTTTGTTTAATTACAAAAATGACATTTTGCTTACTTATCAATAAAATAATCACATTTGTTTCTTGACACAAATTTTTCTGTGTGTATGAGAGCAAGAGGGAGGGAGGGAAAGGAATAAGGAGAGAGAGGAGAAGCATCAACTTGTAGTTGCTACTTGTGGTATTTTAATTGTTCATTGACTGCTTCCCGTATGTGCCTTGACAGGGGTGCAATCTGAGTTGTGACCCCTTGCTCAAGCCATCGCCTTGGGCTTCAAACCAGAGACCTTTAGGCTCAAGCCAGTAACTTTGGCATCATGTTGATGATCCCATGCTCAAACTGGCAACCTGGAGGTCTCAAACCTGGGACCTCAACCTTCCAGGTCAATGCCCTATCCACTGTGCTACCACGGGTCAGGCATTGACACAAATTTTTATTCCAAATCCTGGAATAAAGTTTCTTCTCAATTCTTTAAAACAGCAAAACAAAACAAAGAACAAAAAGAAACAGGAAGAAAGAAAAGAAAATCTGTCTTTAGGTTAATTCTACTCAAGAATCATTAGTGTACTTTTGCAGAATACTGTAAAGATGATTATCACAGCTCTTATCTATTAGGCTGCTGGGCATATGTGATGAACGTTTCATACTGAATTCTCACAATAACCTTATTGATAGATATTATTATTACCCCAGTTTACAAATGAGGAAACTGAGGCACAGAGAGGTTATATAACTTGTCCTAGGTTGTCAAGCTAATAAGAAGCAGAGCTGGAATTAGAACTCAGTTCTGACTCCAGAGCCTGTGTTTAACTGGTGTGAAGAAAAGGAGTTTAAAAATAGCTGTTTAAATAGCTGTTACTTTTTTATTTTGAAATGATTAGATATAGAAATATCTTTTCAAATTTCATGTACCCACCTGGGAGAGTCTCTATGAGATTACATTTTCTCTTTTTTTTTCTGTTCCTTAATCATCTCCTGTGAATAATTTTTTTTTAAGATTTTATTTATTCATTATAGAGAGGAGAGAGAGAGAGAGAGAGAGAGAGAAAGAGAGAGAAGGGGGGAGGAGTAGGAAGCATCAACTCCCATATGTACCTTGACCAGGAAAGCCCAGGGTTTTGAACCGACAACCTCAGCGTTTCCAGGTTGACGCTTTATCCACTGTGCCACCACAGGTCAGACCCGTGAATAAATATTTAACTAGCTTACTGTCATTGAGATTTTAGAGATTTGTTTTTTTTTTTGTTTTTTTTTTTTGTTTTTTTTTCATTTTTCTGAAGCTGGAAACAGGGAGAGACAGTCAGACAGACTCCCGCATGCGCCCGACCGGGATCCACCCGGCAAGCCCACCAGGGGCGACACTCTGCCCACCAGGGGGCGATGCTCTGCCCATCCTGGGCGTCGCCATGTTGCGACCAGAGCCACTCTAGCGCTTGGGGCAGAGGCCACAGAGCCATGCCCAGCGCCCGGGCCATCTTTGCTCCAATGGAGCCTTGGCTGCGGGAGGGGAAGAGAGAGACAGAGAGGAAAGCGCGGCGGAGGGGTGGAGAAGCAAATGGGCGCTTCTCCTGTGTGCCCTGGCCGGGAATCGAACCCGGGTCCTCCGCACGCTAGGCTGACGCTCTACCGCTGAGCCAACTGGCCAGGGCCTAGAGATTTGTTTTGTTTTGCTTTTTTTACAGGGACAGAGAGTCAGAGAGAGGGATAGATAGAGACAGACAGGAACGGAGAGAGATGAGAAGCATCAATCATCAGTTTTTCGTTGCGACACCTTAGTTGTTCATTGATTGCTTTCTCATATGTGCCTTGACCGTGGGCCTTTAGCAGACCAAGTAACTCCTTGCTCAAGCCAGTGACCTTGGGTCCAAGCTGGTGAGCTTTGCTCAAACCAGGTGAGCCCGCGCTCAAGCTGGCGACCTCGAGGTCTTGAACCTGGGTCCTCCGCATCCCAGTCCGATGCTCTATCCACTGCACCACCGCCTGGTCAGGCTACCTTCTCTCTATTTAACAAACCATAGGCACCCTTTAAGTCCCAGCTGAAGTTCTAGCTCAGTGACAGTGGCAGTCAACCTGGTCCCTACTGCCCACTAGTGGGCGTTCCAGCTTTTATGGTGGGCGGTAGCAGAGCAACCAAAGTATAAATAAAAAGATAGATTTAACTATAGTAAGTTGTTTTATAAAGATTTATTCTGCTAGCCTGACCTGTGGTGACGCAGTGGATAAAGTGTCCACCTGGAAATGCTGAGGTTGCCAGTTCAAAACCCTGGGCTTGCCTGGTCAAGGCACATATGGGAGTTGATGCTTCCTGCTCCTCCCCCCTTCTCTCTCTCTCTCTCTCTCTCTCTCTCTCTTTCTCTCTCTCCTCTCTATAATGAATAAATAAAATCTTAAAAAAAAAAAGATTTATTCTGCTAAACTTAGCAAAAATCCGACATAAAATACTTGGTAAGTAATTATTATTATATGCTTTAACTTGCTGTAACTCTGCTTTATAAATTTTAAGTAAAGTTACTTCCCTACTTTATAAATCACCATTACAGTGGGCGGTTAGAAAATTTTACTACTAACAGAGATACAAAAGTGGGCGGTAAGTATAAAAAGGTTGACTACCCCTGTGCTAGCTTATCCTTGCAACTTTCCCTGACTTCCACCCCAGTGCCTCCAGATTCCGGTGAATTATCGCACCTTTGGTCTGTATCCTTTTAGTACTTAATCAAAAACACCGCCTGTTTTATGCACATTCTCTTTCTTCCCATCTATCACGGTCATGATCTATAGACACTGTCATACTTCTGTGGCTCCCATAGTACTATCCCCTGGGCTGGGCACAAAATGGGTGAATTATATATATATGGCAAAGGACAAAGATGAGTTCTGGACATAACTGAGGGATGGAATAAGGTAATGGCTAACACACATATACTTATCTGTTAGGCACTGCTGTAAGTGCTTCACATACATTAACTCATCTAAATCTCACACCAATCCTATGAGATGGTAGTTATCATCCTCATCTTACAGATGAAGAAATGGAGCCCCAAGGCTAATGAAGGACACACCTGGGCTCAGACCCAGTCACTCCGTGCTCTACATTCCCTACTCTTAACCACTATGTGGCATCAGCCATGCTGCTGTAGAGGAGATGGAGCAAAAGTGGGAGAGTGGAGGTTAAGGAATGAAGCGATGGGGCTGAAAAGGGAAAATAATATGGGCAATTACAAGTAACAGACTAGTGAAGAGGGGACAACTGTAAGAAGGAGAATGAAGATAGAGAGTAGTTGACAAACAAAAGACAAAAACCACATCAAGGTGAGCTGGGGAAGCCCGGGAAGCCCTCAGGGAAAGGCTGCCCTGTCAGGCAGGACGCAGAGAAGAATGGGGACTGGGAAGTCTTACAAGGTGGTGAAGGTGTGCATGTCGGTGCTGGGCTCCAGCACGGGCTCGGGGAGGAGGCTCCGCTGCCAGTCGGTATCCTCACACAACAGTGTCTTCTGGCCGCAGGTGCAGAGCTCACACTCGCTCCTGGTGGCAATGTGTTCAGTCATTGGAGGAGCTGTCTCAGGTGACTCTGGTTGCTGAGTTTTGGTAACTTCTGGGTCCAAAGCTTCAACTGTAACTTCAGTCAAAGTTGGTTGCCAAGCCTCAACCGGCTCTGGATGAGGAAGTGTCACCACCAGGTACTTGGGAGGAGCTGTAGTCTGCCGCAGGGTGGGATATTCAGCCTCCACAGTTGGTTCTGGAGTTATGGTGAATCCCGGGTTTAAAGGCCGATCCTGTTTCGAAGCTGAAACTCTTGTATCACTATGGGCAGGAGGTTGTACTACAGCCTCCTTAGGTGGCTCTGGAGGCTGATCTGGGGTCTTCTGCTGGGATGGAGATTGTAAGGATCAAGAAAAGATCAAATTGTTGAATTCAGGAAAGTGTGCTGGGATTCCCAGAGTGTAGAAGCAGAGACAGGGAGGTAATGATAGGGACCCTGTAAGGCTAAGAACAAAGGAAGACAAACGTTTGCATTCCATTGGTCAGAGACCCTTATCAGACATTTATGTTTGAAGTTCGCCAATGAGCTAGACCCAGCCCCTGTTGCTATGCTATGTGCAACTCCCTTAGCGAATAGGTAACTGCCACTTCTGCTTCTGTATTATGCTTGCTTACTTAGGATATATAAGGAACTAGCTGTAAGCGCCAGGGGCGATTCCCATTTGCAGCTCCTACTGAGTACGGTGTTTCCGGACACCAGGGAATTCGCCCCTGCGCAGGTGAAACTGGCCAATAAAGTTACATCTATACCTCTGAAAGTCTCCGACATTTGTTTTTATACCCGGTGGATGCTTCAGCTGGGGGCTTGTCCGGGATCTGTCTCGGTGCAGTTTTGGGTCGGAGACCAAGGAGACAGCTCGGGCTAAGTAAGTATTCTTTAAAGATCCTCATTTGGTTTCGTTTTGGGCTCCAGAGCATATTACCTGTGGTAGCAGGCAGGATGCTGCTGGTGACCTACCCAGGACTCTCAGAGGCGGGACGCCGCTCTCTGAGACGAGTTTGAAAATTAGGAAGTGACTGGTCACATTAGAAAGTCGCTGCGCTGCGCTGCGTAACTGTCGAGCAATTCGATGAGAGGGGGAAATCCAAATGAGAAGCTTGCTTGTATGTGTTTAAATCTGTTTATACTTTTAAGCACGGTAGTTCTTGTGTGGTTTTTCCTTGAGGAAGCAGAAAAGAAGAGGATCCAAACTGAAAGCAGCAAAATGGGTCAAAAGGAGTCTGTCCCTAATTCCCCACTGGATTGTGTACTAACTAATTTTTCTGACTTTCAGAAACGAGCTCAGGGATATGGCGGACCAGCTCCAGATCGGGAGACACTCCGCACCCTGAGTCAGCTAGAGTGGCCAACCCTTAACATTGGCTGGCCCGCTGAGGGCACCTTTGATCATCCTGTTGTGTTTGCTGTACGAGCTATCATATATCAGGTGCCCCACCCAGATCAGTTTTTGTAAATAGATGTATGGATTGATATTGATACCGAGAAGCCAGGGTATATCAAGAAGTGCCTGAGGGAGAATAAGCGAGGAAAAAGGACAGTGTGCTTAGCTGCAAGCAATCAGAAGGCAGGACAGAGAAACAGGGAAAAGAAAGGAAATTCTGAAAAACTTGGGCCCCCAGAACAGCCCAGTACGCCATCATCTAGACTTTACCCAGTATTGCCGGGGGCACCAGAGGATCATTTAGATCCAGTGAATTTTCCCCCACCCTATTGGCGGCAGGAGGAACTGCCATCTTGCCTTCTTCTTCAGCAGGTTTGGCGGGAAGAACCGCCATCTTGCCTTCTCCTTCAGGTTTGGCGGGAGGAACCGCCATCTGGCCTTCTCCTTCAGGTTTGGCGGGAGGAACCGCCATCTGGCCTTCTCCTTCAGGTTTGGCGGGAGGAACCGCCATCTGGCCTTCTCCTTCAGGTTTGGCGGGAGGAACCGCCATCTGGCCTTCTCCTTCAGGTTTGGCGGGAGGAACCCCCATCTGGCCTTCTCCTTCAGGTTTGGCGGGAGGAACCGCCATCTTGCCTTCTCCTTCAGGTTTGGCGGGAGGAACCGCCATCTGGCCTTCTCCTTCAGGTTTGGCGGGAGGAACCGCCATCTTGCCTTCTTCTTCAGCAGGTTTGGCGGGAGGAACCGCCATCTTGCCTTCTCCTTCAGGTTTGGCGGGAGGAACCGCCATCTTGCCTTCTTCTTCAGCAGGTTTGGCGGGAGGAACTCAGGAGAACGCATTTTACCGTTCTGGGAGGCGCGCTGGCACCAGATGCTGGTCCACAGGCGCCTCCTCGCCTCATCTATGTGCCTTTTTCTACCAGTGACTTGTACAATTGGAAGCATCAGAACCCTCCCTTTTCTGAGAAACCGCAGGGATTAATATCCTTGCTTGAGACTGTTTTTAGGACCCACCAGCCAACGTGGGATGATTGTCAACAGGTCTTGCAAATTCTTTTTACTACAGAAGAAAGGAACAGGATAATGAGAGAAGCAGCAAAGGTTGTTTTAGAGGACGGGGGAACGGATGGGGATGTCGAGAATGTTCTTCCTAGACAACCCCCGAAATTGGGACCCAAATACTTCTGGGGGAAGGGAGGCACTCTTCCAGTACCGCCGGGCTCTGCTTCGGGGTTTAAAGGCAGCAGCCAGGAGACCCACTAACTTCAGTAAGGTAAGTGAGGTTATCCAGGGAAGGGAAGAGTCCCCTGCTGCATTTTTAGAGCGGCTAATGGAGGCCTACCAGGTTTATACCCCTATAGATCCAGAGGCTGAAGAGAATCGCAGGTTGGTGAATATAGCCTTTGTGACGCAAGCTGCATCAGACATTAGAAGAAAAGCTTCAGAAATTAGAGGGATTTGAAGGAGAAAATAGAAGTAAGCTATTAGAAATAGCTCAGAAAGTATACGTAAATAGGGATGACCCAGAATTAGGAAGAGCGGCTGTCAAAATCCTCCTTGCCGCTCACAAGTCTGAAGGGAAGGGAAAGAAAGGGCAGCAGCCCCGAGGCAAGGGGAGAGGCCCACCGCAGAAGCAAATAGACAAGGATCAGTGTGCATATTGCAAAGAGAAGGGACACTGGAAGAAGGATTGCCCTAAACTGCGGGCTGAAAGGCCCGAGCGGGAATCGCAAGAACTGCTCCAATTGGACTGACGGGGCCGGGGCTCTATCCCTGTTGGCTCCAGGAGCCCATGGTCACCTTGACAGTCGAAGGAAAGCCCACTGATTTCCTAGTTGACACGGGAGCCACCTACTCAGTCTTGAAAAGCCCTCAAGGACAAATACAAAAAGAAACTACAAAGATAGTAGGGGTAACGGGAAAAGCGGTAACTTACCCACGGGCCACCGCAAGAATTACTAATTTGGGCCGTGGCACCATCACCCATTCATTTCTAATCATTCCAGACTGTCCTTACCCTCTGTTGGGCCGAGACCTCCTCCAGAAACTCCATGCCACCATCACCTTCAAGCAACAAGATAGCAGCTCTCAAGAGAACAGCAAAGGAGGTAGTCTGGAGGTAACGGTGCCCATATCTGAAGAATATTTGATAGCAGCCCTCCAGGAAGGTAAGGATGAAGCTATCGGGGTCCCAGAGGAGTTACGGAAACAGGTGCCCGGAGTGTGGGCAGAAACCAACCCACCAGGCCTAGCCGCCCATCAGCCACCTGTCATAGTGCAGTTGCTGAGCACCGCTAGTCCAGTGCGGGTAAGGCAATACCCCATACCTGCACGGGCTAAGCAAGGCATAGCACAGCATTTGCAGCGCTTATTAGCGGCAGGTATCCTCCGGGAATGCCAGTCAGCCTGGAACACACCTTTGCTCCCAGTCCAGAAGCCTGTTACCCAGGACTATTGCCCGGTGCAGGATCTGCGAGAAGTAAACGCCCGGGTAGAGACTATTCACCCTACGGTGCCAAATCCCTACACTTTGCTAAGCTCGTTGCCCCCTACTCATAGCTATTACTCAGTACTAGATTTGAAGGACGCCTTCTTCTGTATTCCATTAGCCCCCAAGAGCCAGGACATATTTGCTTTTGAATGGAATGATCCAGAGAAAGGACTAGTGGGGCAGTATACATGGACCAGGCTTCCCCAAGGGTTCAAGAACTCCCCCACTATCTTTAATGAGGTTCTGAGCAAGGACTTGCAGGGGTTTCGAGCTGCTCATCCATCAGTTGTACTGCTTCAATATGTAGATGACCTTCTCGTTGCTGCAGCAGAAGAAGAACAATGTACAGAGGCCACCCTAGACCTACTCCTGGACCTCCAGCAGATGGGGTATCGAGTCTCTGCCAAGAAGGCCCAAATTGTCACCCAAACCATAAGTTATCTTGGGTATAACTTACAAGGGGGACAAAGGACATTATCCAGTAAAAGGATTCAGACTGTATTATAAATCCCAGAACCTACTAACAAGAGGCAAGTACGAGAATTTCTGGGAGCAGTGGGCTATTGCAGACTTTGGATACTAGGGTTCGCCGAACTGGCCAGGCCTCTGCACGAGCTGACTAGGGGAAAGGCAGAACAGTTTATTTGGACAGACAAGGAAAGGAAAGCTTTCCAGGCACTGAAGGAGGCCCTAGTGGCTGCCCCAGCATTGGCCTTGCCAGACATGGCCAAACCCTTTCAGCTGTACATTGCTGAAAAGAGAGGGGTAGCCTTAGGAATCCTCAGCCAAGAGCTTGGGCCATGGAAGAGGCCTGTAGCATACTTTTCCAAAAAGCTAGATCCCGTAGTGTCTGGCTGGCCAACTTGCCTGAGGGCACTTGCTGCTACCTCAACCCTAGTCAAAGAAGCTAATAAACTGACATTGGGTCAGGACCTCCAGATAATTGGAGAACATTATTTAGAACAAGTGCTGCGAGTCCCACCAGATAGATGGCTTTCAAATGCTCGCCTGACATAGTACCAGGCACAGCTATTGAATCCCCCGGCAGTGCAGTTTTTGAAAACAGCAGCCCTAAACCCTGCCACCTTGCTACCTTTGCCAGACCCAACAGTGGTCCATGATTACAGACAAATACTGGATACTGTTACAGGGGCTAGACTGGACCTTCAGGACCAGGCCTATGAGAAGGCAAACCTCACGCTGTTCACTGATGGAAGCAGCTATGTCCGAGATGGACAAAGATGTGCAGGAGCAGCTGTAACCACCCAGGACAGTGTCTTGTGGCAAAGGGCATTGCCAAAAGGTACGTCTGCGCAGCGAGCAGAGCTAATTGGACTGACACAGGCCCTCCAGATAGCTGAGGGCAAAGTGGCCAACATCTACACGGACAGCAGGTATGCCTTTGCCACTGCCCACATTCATGGTGCCATTTACAAGGAAAGGGGCTTGCTAACAGCAGGAGGACAAGAGATTAAAAATAAAACTGAGATCTTGGCCCTGCTTGAGGCCATTTGGCTTCCCTCTAAAGTAGCCATAATTCATTGCAAAGGACATCAAAAAGGGGACTCTGCCATTGTTCAAGGAAACCGTTTTGCTGACATGGCTGCCAGAGAAGCTGCGGAAGGAGGGACTGCAGACATTCTTCCACTCTTGCCTCCACCCTTGCTGCCTCCAAACCCTAAGTATGCTCCTGAAGAAGAGCAAGAGGGAAGGCAACTAGGGGGTAAAAGAAATAACCAAGAGTGGATAGAACTTCCTGATGCCAGACTCTACCTACCCTAAGGAGAAATAGGAGAAATTGCAAAGGAGATCCATGCAAGTTCCCATTTAGGGCAAAATAAGATGGAACAACTAATTAAGTAGTATTATGGGGGACCCCAGATTAGAAATATAGTTCAATCTATAGTTTCTAGATGTAAGGCTTGTGCTAAGGTCAACGCTATTAACAAGAAGCTTCTCCTTCTAGTTAGGTATAGAGGAAAGTGCCCAGGAGAATTGTGGGAAATAGATTTCACAGAAATGACTCCAGGAAAGGCAGGATTCAGGTATCTACTTGTGCTAATAGATACCTTTACAGGATGGATGGAAGCCTTTCCCACCAAGGGTGAAACCGCTTCCACAGTTTGTAAAATTCTACTAAGAGAGATCATCCCTAGATATGGAATTCCTATAGCTATAGGATCTGACAATGAACCAGCTTTCATCTCTAAGATTTCTCAGGAATTAGCTAAGAGGCTAGGAATTAATTGGAAATTGCACTGCATTTACAGGCCTCAAAGTTCAGGGCAAGTAGAAAGAATGAATAGGACTTTGAAAGAAACTTCGATTAAGTTGAAGGAGGAAACCGGTGAAAACTGGGTAGAATTACTCCCTTTTGCCCTATTCCGAGTTAGATATACACCTTACATTAATAAGTGGACCTCCTACGAGCTCATGTTTGGACAACCAGTTCCCCTGGGTCCCCAGCTTACCAGGGAGGAAATAGAGGTGTCTAATCATAACTTCCTCAAGTCCCTACAGGCATTGCAACAGATTCGGAGAGAAGTAAGGGAACTGCGGGAGCAAAGGATTGCAGAATCGGGAAGCGACACCCAGAGACCCTCACCACCGGACCCTGGACAGTGGGTTATGGATCCTTAACCGCCGCCGAGGAAACCTAGAACCGCGGTGGCAAGGACCGTTCCAGGTATTACTCAGCACTCCCTCTGCAGTCAAGGTGGCTGAGAAACCTTATTGGATTCACCTCTCCCACGGGAAACCCGCTACGCCCAGTGAACAAGAGACTGATCCCAAGCGATGGAGAGTACATACAGACCCCAAGGATCCTTTAAGGTTAAGATTTTCATCTGTATCCTAGGAATACTATTTGATTTTGCTAACAGTGGGTTTGGACCTCCTGTAGACCCTGAAACATTTCTTAGAAAATTATATGGGCCCCCATGCGAGTGTAGGGGCGGCACATATAGTGTACCACCTGAGCAATGGACCAGGACAGTAGACTGCACCAATAAGGTAGCCTACCTCACTTATCAATGGTGGATACCCACTCTTACGGATATTAAAACAGGCAGACCCCTAAATTCAGGGGGATGGGCACGAGGAACACAAAGTCAGCTACCTACGGGGGGTTTAGAACAACGTTGGGTCTGTCGTGTAAAGCCTCACATACAGTAAGCCACCAACCCTAGGAAAGGATAAGTCGTGCCCCAGGGAGTGTGAAACCATTTATGATCAAATGCATTCCACTTGCTATCAGGAATTACAAGAATGCATTAAGGGCAATCTGACAGTATATACTGCAATTCTAATAAGAAACAGAGAAGGAAAAGCACCAGATATTGGGACAAACCACTATATGCAAGCCTCAGGTAGAGGTACAGCGGGAAAACCAATGTGCTGGACCAGGGAGCTACCACTGCATATCTCAGATGGGGGTGGGCCTCAAGAGGCAGTACGGGAGTTTCGAGTCCAGAAGAAATTAGAGCAAATACTTGAGAACATGTTCCCTAGAATAGACTACCACCCTCTAACATTGCCTAAGGGCCGGGATGTGGATTTGGATACCCAAACCTCTGAGATATTGTTAGCCACCTATAAGGCTCTGAACCTTACCAACCCGATTCTGGCTGCTGACTGTTGGCTTTGTATGACTCTAGGCACACCAATACCTATTGCAATCCCCTCCACAGTTAATGAATCTTCACTTGCTCTTGTCTTAGGAAATAGAAACTGCAGTGGCAACATTCCTTTTAGAGATCAACCCCTAGAGTTTTTCAATGTTTCCTGTGTAATCAGTTACCCACAAAATAATAGTTTAGACATAGATGTTGGATTGGCAGATTTTGCTAATTGCAGCCGGTTCATCAACTCCAGTTCACCCTTATGTGCAGATACGGGGAAGGTATGGCTATGCGGAGGTAATTTAGCTTTCTCCTATTTACCTGTGAATTCGACCGGGGTTTGCGTACTAGCAACTTTAATGCCAGATATAGACATCATCCCTGGTGATGAACCCGTCCCTGTACCCACTTTAGATTACATCAGTGGACGGCTCAAGAGAGCGGTTACATTAATCCCCCTGTTAGTTGGTCTAGGAGTAACTGGAGCAATAGCATCTGGAACGGCTGGACTAGGGGTGGCCCTTCACTCCTATAATAAATTATCACACCAGTTGATTGACGATATCCAATCTGTGTCTCGGTCCATCCAAGACATGCAAGATCAATTAGATTCCTTAGCTGAAATGGTCCTACAGAATAGGAGAGGTCTAGATTTACTAACTGCAGAGAAAGGGGGAATTTGTCTGGCATTACAGGAGAAATGCTGTTTTTATGTTAACAAATCTGGAATAGTCAGGGATAGAATAAAGAAACTACAGGAGGACTTAGTAAAAAGAAGAAGAGAACTCTTCGAAAGCCCTGTGTGGAGTGGCTTTAATGGAATGTTGCCATACCTACTTCCCCTCTTGGGTCCATGTATTGGCTTCCTGTGTCTTATATCGTTAGGCCCTATAATTTTAAATAAACTACTCGCTTTCGTTAAAGAGTGTATAGACACTGTTAAGTTAATGGTCCTGTCTCAACCCTACACCCTAATTCCCTCTGATGAAGAATCAAGGGTTTGATTATGCCCCAACAGGAGTAGGGAATGTAAGGATCAAGAAAAGATCAAATTGTTAAATTCAGGAAAGTGTGCTGGGATTGCCAGAGTGTAGAAGTAGAGACAGGGAGGTAATGATAGGGACCCTGTAAGGCTAAGAACAAAGGAAGACAAACGTTTGCATTCCATTGGTCAGAGACCCTTATCAGAAGTTTATGTTTGAAGTTCGCCAATGAGTTAGACCCAGCCCCTGTTGCTATGCTATGTGCAACTCCCTTAGCGAATACGTAACCACCACTTCTGCTTCTGTATTATGCCTGCTTACTTAGGATATATAAGGAACTAGCTGTAAGTGCCAGGGGCGATTCCCATTTGCAGCTCCTACTGAGTACGGTGTCTCCGGATACCAGGGAATTCGCCCCTGCGCAGGTGAAACTGGCCAATAAAGTTACATCTATACCTCTGAAAGTCTCCGACATTTGTGTTTATACCCGATGGATGCTTCAGAGATGATTCTACCTCCTCGAGGGGCTGCAGAGGGACCGCCGGCTGGGTTGGGGGTTCAACCCCTTCAGTAGTATTTGAAGGCTCATGAGGGAGGTTTTGCTGGTCCGAAAGCCAGGCCTTGGTCAGCCCTGGGAGCACAGAGGTCAGCAGGAGCGGGTCCCGGGCCAGCGGAGGCTGAGTTGCCTGGACTAGCCGCCACAACAGCTGCCACGTCAAGAGGTGCAGCCTGGACATGACAGGCAGAGGGCGGGGCACAAAAAGCCAACCCGACAAGTAAGGAACAGCAAATGACCCAGGCAAGTGGGGCGCCCACAGCACTGCTGAGTAGCAGCCGTGTCACAATTGGCAGCTGTGCCATGAATGTGCCCCTAGCAACCAAGCGCCCCTCCCCCGCCTCAGGTGCCAACCTTTATTATTCTTGGGCTGAGAATGTCTACAGAGGAGCAAGCCCTTCTCCCAGAATCACCAGGGACAAAGTGGTCCCTTTTCCTTGCAGAGGCGACAACTCCCTCCCAGGGAGGCTCCCCTCGCCTCTCACCGTGAGGCAGCATTTGGGCTGCACACCTGGGTGGCCCCAAACTCCAGCAGTCTGGGGTGATGGCATGGCGGTGGTTATAGGAGATGGGGATTTGGGGGTGGCACAAGGCTTCCCAAAAAAGCCACTGCAGGGCCTACCATCCCAGGAAATTCAGAAGTGCCAGCCCAGTTCCGGCAACCTGAGTTCTTCCCCTCAAGGCTGAAACCGTCCCCTTAGCCACACTGCTTCCAGGGAAGTAGCTGAGCTACAAAATGAACGCCCGCAGAGCGGAGGGGAGGGGAAATGTTGTCATTTGCCCCAAATTTTCCTTATCCATGTCTGATTCTTTTTTTTTTTTTTTTTTATCCCTGACAGAGAGAGTCAGAGAGAGGGACAGACAGACAGGAAGGGAGAGAGATGAGAAGCATCAATTCTTTGTTGTGGCACCTTAGTTGTTCATTGATTGAATTTCTCTTCTGTGCCTTGACCCAGGTGGCTACAGCAGACCGAGTGACCCCTTGCTCAAACTAGCAATCTTGGGCTTGAGCTGGTGAGCCTTGCTCAAATCAGATGAGCCCGCACTCAAGCTGGTGACCTCGGGGTCTCGAACCTGGTTCCTCTGCATCCCAGTCTGATGCTCTATCCACTGCGCCACCGCCTGGTCAGGCCCATGTCTGATTCTTAATGTACCACTCTATCAGATGGGGGCTACAATTGAATCTGTGATGACTCCAAATGTCTGGAGATCGGGTATTGGAGAGTGAGTAATTCATCCTGGGAAAGCAGGTCTGAAACCGAGTGAATAACCCTTTACAATGGTATGGGAAAACATTCCCCTCTCACCCTGGCTAGCACAGCCCTTAATCTAGAAAAACAGCAATGCCACTTTTCAGAGGTCCACCCACTGTGCACACATGGAATAGACATTTAGGTTGCAAAAGCCAGCATGTTAAATCATTTTCTTGAAATGCTGTAATTAGCACTTGATTTGCTTCTTTCACAGCCCTTTTTATATTCTATTTTATTTTACTCCCGGTTTACTGTCTAGCCCAACCTCTAGCGTGTAGACTCCAAGAGAGAAGAGGCTGCATCTCACCCCCAGTGTCTAGCACGTAGTAATGGTTTTTTTTTTTTTTAAATTTTTTTAATTTATTCATTTTAGAGAGGAGAGGGAGAGACAGAGAGAGAGAGAGAGAGAGAGAGAGAGAGAGAGAGAGAGAGAGGAGAGACGGGGGGGAGGAGCTGGAAGCATCAACTCTCATATGTGCCTTGACCAGGCAAGCCCAGGGTTTCGAACTGGCGACCTCAGCATTTCCAGGTCAATGCTTTTTCCACTGCACCACCACAGGTCAGGCTAGTAATGGTTTTTAAGTGGAATTGATTGCAAGAGTGGCCTCATAGAAGGATGGATCTCTTGTTACATCAGGTTTCTGAAACCTTTAGCATCAATACTGAATCCTTTCCTCACATATTTCACAGAAAGACACATGTCTTAAAGCCCAGGGCAACACCAGAGCTTTTGCTTTCTGTAGTCAGCAGAGGGTCCAAATTTAAAAATTCCAGCTAGTGCTCGCTTCGGCAGCACATATACTAAAAATTCCAGCTAAATATTCTCAGAATATCTTCCACGCAAGTTAAATGCAAAGACTCTTATTCTACTTCAACTGTGCTTTAATTATTTTAAATTAACAAATTCTTGATTTCAAAGTGCTGTTCAGAATTTTACCCAATGCCTGTCCAAAATAGAGTTTCTATATAATCATTCTCAGGGTATTGGCAAAGTATGTCATAAAACGTATAGGCTGAAAAAACTTTAAATGTTAACAATAAAAATAAACAAAGGCATTATTCAGCCAAATGCCTCTAGCTTAAGCAAAACTAGATGATTCCATTCTGTATTAACAAGTTGTCATCCTTACAGTAACATCATGTACCTTACATACCATTTCAGTTTTTCTCTGTAAAAGAAAAGCACATAATCTCTACTGAATAAACCTTTTAAAATCAATGATTTTGGAAAACTGAGTTAGTAACATCAACCAATGTCTATGAACCAACAATGATTATACTGCTTACAAAGAACTCAATAGATGAATAGATGAATAAGCTATTTCTTATACTAGGACTTTAATATGTTAGTACTTAAGCCAACATTGTAGTCTACAAAAATTAATCTAAATTACCAATAAAATATATTCCTCTTTTAGCCTTGACAATACAGCAAGATTCAAGTCCAACTGTATTTTTTTTTTTTTTTTTTTTTTACAGTGACAGTGAGAGACTCAGAGAGAGGGATAGATAGGGACAGACAGACAGGAACGGAGAGAGATGAGAAGCATCAATCATCAGTTTTTCGTTGCAGCTCCTTAGTTGTTCATTGATTGCTTTCTCATATGTGCCTTGACCGTGGGGCTACAGCAGACTGAGTAACCCCTTGCTCAAGCCAGTGACCTTGGGTCCAAGCTGGTGAGCTTTGCTCAAATCAGATGAGCCCGCACTCAAGCTGGTGGCCTCAGGGTCTCGAACCTAGGTCCTTCCACGTCCCAGTCCGACACTCTATCCACTGCGCCACCACCTGGTCAGGCCCAACTGTATTTCTTTATGTGCTTTTTAAAATATCTTAACCAGCCCTAAAATGTTTTTTACTTCCAAAGCACGCACACATATACACATTTACCTGACAGCCTTCTTTGTCGGGGACCAAAAAATCAACAGGGTTTTTAGAGTTTGGATTTCTGGGGGACAAAGGTGTGGGGAACTGGCTTAAGCTGACAGTCTGCCCAACCCCACCACCCCCATCTCGCTTGCAAAAAGCTAAGCCTTTCCCCACACCTCCATGTTAGCTGTGATGCTTGTCCTGCCCCCCATGTTCCCCGGAAGTAAAGACTGGCTTCTTTGTGCAAAGTTCGGATGTTTATGTATTGGTGGGGGTTTTCTGCACTTGGTAGAATTCTTGGGTTGCCTTGGAAATTGTAATCAGAAAAGTCATTGATTTGCTAATGTCCTACTTTGCCCTGTAAATAAAGGAAGATGTGGTTTTTGAGGGCGGCTGTGTTTTCTGCTAGGGCGGTCTGTTTCTGCCAGCAGTAATTGAAGAGCCCTTCGGACCCCGTCTTTGATTCTTTGATTCTTTAATTGTATTTTTCTTAATTCTGCACCGTCCTCGCTTGGGACCTGAAGATACTAGTCGCGCACGTTCATGACACTTCTTCCCAGCCTTTATTGTCTGGAAGTACAGACAAAAAACAAACAAACAAAACAAAACAAAAAAAGAACCTAATGAAACTAGTGCTTAGCCTGAACAAGTCATTACCATGTACTGTTACTCATTCTAGGCAAGTGGACAGAGTCTGACAGTTTAGGACACAAAATGTATCACCCCGTTTACCCTAATTGTGAGAGAGAATGTGTTTCAATAAGCTAACACTGCATCCACCACATCTAAGAAAGAAAGGAAAATGTCTGTCAAGCAATGCGAAACGGCAGCTCAAAACACCCTGACACTGCTACTGAAAACACACACTAGTCTATCTATTTTTAGTTTCCTAAATCCATACTATTTAGTAATGGCACCCACTGAAGAACGGTCAAAACTCCATCAATGACAAGTTCTCCCCTACTAACAATCATTTATCCAATCAGTCTTTGATGAGCACCTGCTACTGCTAAGTGCAAGATACTTTGCTAAGAAATGCAGGGGATATGATTAATAGGAGACTAGATAATCCTTATTTTCATATAAAAATAAGACAAGTGTATACAAGGTAGACTGGGTGTCATTAAGAAAAACAAAATGTCATGTAAGGACATAAATATATAAATTCTTTTTTTAAAGGAACCCAACCACAAATTGTAACTTAAATCATCATATGCATGGCTAGTATTCCTAAACACTATTTGCTAGGCCTTCAAAGAGAAGTTAACATTAGCTGAACTGCCCTGACCAAATGCCCTGGGATAGTGTAACGCAGTCTCCACTGGTCTTCCAGTTTTGGGCTCTTAGAGAGAGGACCACGTGTGATTTCTTAAGGTTAAACCTGTAACTATAAAAGATGTACTAAAATCAGGTTGGCAAGAAATGAAAAGTGGCACTGTCCCCTCTACATACAAGAAGAATACTTGACAATTCATTCTCCAGCTAGCCCCCACCCCCCCATCCTACCCACCATGCCCAGGACAGACAAATGTTCTTACCATCAGGCAAAAGAATTAGGATTTAAGCAGTCATAAAAAATGGAAACATTCTACTACCCTAGTTTCTTTTCAAAAACCAAGTGACATGCTTTACTTCTTAAAGATCCTATTTCCTCACAAATTTTACTTTGAAAATACTTTTTTTTTTTCGAGAAAGAGAGAGACACAGACAGACAGAAAGTGAGAGAGATGAGAAACATCAATTCTTTGTTGCAGCATCTTAGTTGTTCATTGATTGCATTCTCATATGTTCCTGGGAGGGGGGGGAGGAGGACGGGGGCTCCAGCAAAGTGAGTGACCCCTTGCTTATGCCTCAACCCAGTGACCTTGGGTTCATGTCTATGATCCCATGCTCAAGCCCGTGACCTCGCACTCAAGCTCATGAGCCCACACTCAAGCCAGCAACCTCTGGGTTTCAAACGTCGGTCCTCAACATACTCTCTAGCCACTGTTCTATCTGCCATGCCACTGCCTGGTCAGGCTGTAAATACTCTTAAAACTGGATTCTAATTTAGTTAACTCAGATTATGAAGAAAAAAATCTTGTAGATTATTGCTACAAGTTATGCTTTTTTCAGTGAGAGAACGAGAGGCAGAGATAGACTCTCACATGTGCCTTGACTGGAATCCACCCTACCACTGAGCCAACCGGCCAGGGCCCATAATGGACTTCACTAGACTACGGTTGAGGTGTTGGTCAGATTGCGTTTCTTCTGGAGGCTTAGAGAAAACCCACCTTCTTTTTTTTTTTTTTCTGAAGCTGGAAACGGGGAGAGACAGTCAGACAGACTCCCGCATGCACCCGATGGGATCCACCCGGCACGCCCACCAGGGGCGACGCTCTACCCACCAGGGGGCGATGCTCTGCCCCTCCGGGGCGTCGCTCTGCCGTGACCAGAGCCACTCCAGCACCTGGGGCAGAGGCCAAGGAGCCATCCCCAGCGCCCTGGCCATCTTTGCTCCAATGGAGCCTTGGCTGTGGGAGGGGAAGAGAGAGACAGAGAGGAAGGGGGGGGTGGAGAAGCAAATGGGCGCTTCTCCTATGTGCCCTGGCCGGGAATCGAACCTGGGTCCCCCGCACGCCAGGCCGACGCTCTACTGCTGAGCCAACTGGCCAGGGCCAAAACCCACCTTCTTACTTTCTCCAGCTTCTGGAAGCTGCCTACATCCCTTGGCTTGTGGCTCCTTCCTCCATCTTCAAAGCCAGCAGCAGAGCATGTTACCATTCTCTCTCTGACCCGGCTTCTCCTGCCTCCCTATTACAAAGGCCCTGTGATCACATTGGAACACACAGATAGTTCTCAATAGTCTCCTAGTCCCGAGATCCTTAACTTCATCATATCTGCAGTGTCCCTTTGCCATGGAAGGTACCATATTACAGCTTCCAGGGATAAGCAGGTGGACAACTTTGAAAGCCCTCATTCTGCTTACCACATGACCTCTCTGGTGTCCCTTTGAGCTTTTCAGCCCCAGGACTCGCAGCATCTGTTGTCTCTGACCCACGGTTCTGTCCATCTTTGTTCTTTCAGAGGAAACGACGTTTGAAGCAGGAGTGAAAGTTCAGATCCACAGTCAGTCTGAGCCGCCTTTCATCCAGGAGCTGGGCTTTGGGGTGGCTCCAGGGTTCCAGACTTTCGTGGCCACACAGGAGCAGAGGGTAAGTTCCTGGGCTCCCTTGGTTGGTAGTCCTCACCTATCCGGGCCACCTGCAGAGCTGAGAGAAGTGGGATTCCCACATCTGGAAGGTCCTGAGTTACCCAGGAGGCTGGAGCACAGCTGGGCTCAGTAAAGGGACTCACCCTGAGAGTAGAGAAAGCGTCAACTACCTTCCTAACCCAATTCCCTGGTGCCACGCGTCAGTTCCTAAAATTGGGTGTAAAGGAAACTCCGTGAATTTTCTTTTCCCTGCATTGTTTTTTTCTTTTTCTGAAGTGAGAAGCGGGGAGGCAGAGAATCAGATTTCTGCTTGCACCCAACTGGGATCCACCAGGCAAGCCCTCAAGGAGGCGATGCTCTGCCCATCTGGGGTGTTGCTCCATTGCAACGGGAGCCATTCTAGAGCCTGAGGCAGAGGGCGGAGCCATTCTTAGAGCCCAGGCCAACTTTGCTCCAATGGAGCCCTGGCTGCAGGAGGGGAAGAGAGAGGTAGAGGGAAAGTACAGAGGGAAAGGTGGAGAAGCAGATGGCGCTTCTCCTGTGTGCCTTGGCCTTTTTTTTTTTTTTTTACTAGAACATTCTGGGAAAAAAATATTTGGGCTGGGTGAGGTAGGGGCAATAATGAATGCTAAGGAAACTGCTAACCAGGATTTTGCATGTTGTATCACTGTGCTGATATAATTCAAAGCTGCCGACAAAAAGGCAAAGGAGTGGGGGTGTCACTCTGGTAACAGGGCTGAAGTGGAAGGGAGCCTCGCGCAGGGGCCCTGCCTGCGGTGTCAGGTGTGGTGCCAGGAAGGGACCTCCCAGCCACCAGGACTGCTGCGCCATCTCTGCCTGGCAGTGGAGTGAGGACCAGCACAGGCTCAGGGCTGATGTGGGTTTCACATCTTAGAAGGGAGACACTCACAAATTCTCGATAGGGAGGAGTCTCACAGCAGGACTGCGGGGAGACCTGGGGACCCTCTCTTTCCCCTGCCCCTGGTTTGCCAAGAATACAAGCTGGAGGGGCTGCGACTCTGAGGAAGTCCTAAACCGGATCATGCAGAATCTTCACCCTGCGACGCCTGGGGCAGAGAGTGAGTCAGTGAGTGGTAGGAGGTGCCGGCTGTCCCGTGTCAGAGAGGGACAATCAGGGAGAGCAGTGGAGGAGTGATCAGCAAAGAGGTTCACATGTAACTTTCAAGTTCAGCTTGTTTTTAGCATTTAACTCAAATGTCATCTTTCATCCGTCATGACTGGAGCTCCTTAGCCATTCTTATGAAACAATATTCTGTGTTAGAAACAGGGTTTAATCTGTGAGCAAGCTGTGTTTTTGCATCTCTGGGGGACAAGTGATGGTGTCCCCCTCAGTGAGTACCGGGCACAGTACTTAGCGCCTGGGGGACAAGTGATGGTGTCCCCCTCAGTGAGTACCGGGCACAGTACTCAGCGCCTGGGGGACAAGTGATGGTGTCCCCCTCAGTGAGTACCGGGCACAGTACTCAGCGCCTGGGAGACAAGTGATGGTGTCCCCCTCAGTGAGTACCGCGCACAGTACTCAGCGCCTGGGCAGCTGCTGAAGGCCGAGGTCAGCCTCCACTGGAGCCCAGAGGGGCGGGGTGGCAGCTTGGCGGAGGGGCCGAGGGGCTGGGCGGTCGGCCAGGCTTTACGGGCCCCGGGACTAAGACGGGCGGTGCAAGCAGAAACGGTGTGCAAGGGTGTGCAAGGTGTGCAAGGTGAGGACCGAACTGTGAGCTCAGGAGACCTCATCCTCAAGGACAGGCAGGAGGGCGTGAACCAGGCTCAGGCGGCAGGAGCCACGTTCAGGGCTGAGGGTCTGAGTCAGGAGAAACCCTCTCGGGGATGAAAGTCCAGCATGGGGACTGTATGGAGCCGATAATAGTGTGATAACCACGTATGGTTCCAGGGGGGCACTGGACGTACCTGGGGATGAAAGTCCAGCATGGGGACTGTATGGAGCCGATAATAGTGTGATAACCACGTATGGTCCCAGGGGGGCACTGGACGTACCTGGGGATGAAAGTCCAGCATGGGGACTGTATGGAGCCGATAATAGTGTGATAACCACGTATGGTCCCAGGGGGGCACTGGACGTACCTGGGGAATCACCTCCTCACTCCTACAAATGTCTAACCACTCTGCTGTGTACTTGAAACTAGTGTAATATTGAACGCCAACGGAAATTGAAGAGAAAAGTTTTTAAAGAGTGAGAATGTCCGCTTTGGCAGCTGTTAGCCAAAGTGTGACAGCAAGCCCCAGGACTGTCCTAGATAAACAGACCCGGGCACCAGTTAAAGGGCAAGGACAGATTTTAACCAGTAATAGACTTAGTGCAATAGAAAAGCGGGTTCCACATGCCCCAAACTCTCCTGCGATCTGTGCAGGGGTGAGCGGGCATTTTAAAGGGAAAATCGGGGAGGGGGCCATGGGAACAGGAGGAGCTGAGCAGGGCCAGGGAAGTGCAAACGCAGAGTGAGCGGAGAGGGTGGTCCCCGTGAGCCCCTCTGGGCTTCCAGCCGGCACCTGTCCAAGGCTGGCTCCCACCCTCCCATAAAGACAGGGGACAGAGGCCCTACCTACGGCGTTGGCAGGTGTACATAGTGAATTCTTTGGGCAGTTTTCAGCTCCTCAGGCAGGGACTTTAGGAGGCTAGGGTCATCCTAGGGACGCAGAAACTGTGTTAGCATTTGTTTGGATCTTGACAGGCCGACACTGAGTTCTGTGTGTGGGGTGAGTAAACCTTCCTCCCTTCGAAGGCCCAGGCAGGGCTTAGACTAATTACTAGCTGTGTCCATGAATTCTTTGACTCTCTAAAGGTGAGCTTTTGACCAATTGCCCAGGGCAAATCCGACTTTGTGGTTTGTAACACCACACCTGCCACGAGGGACTTGTGTTGACATTTAGGTCCATATTGCTGTTAGTACACAGGGGACACAGGGGACGTGGGCAGCACTCTCTGAAACCCACAGTGTCACTTAGTCTAGCCACTAGAAGGTTGGATAGAAGGAAGCTCTTTGTAGGTTGCTGTGTTAATGGCCTGAGAGATGGCTCCTTCCTCCCTCAGCTCCACCTATCCTCCAGTAGTGACACGATGACATGTCTGAGCTGGATGGGAGATGGACAGGATGACCTCTAAGAAAATTTGGATGTCTGGCCTCTTTGGAGCTGCTCTCCATGGCATAGTTCTGAAGGAAGTGGCTCATTGGGCCATTTGTCTTTAGTGCAGTGATTTTCAACCTTTTTTGAGCCACGGCACATTTTTTACATTTACAAAATCCTAGGGCACACCACCTACCAAAATGACACAAAATGACACTCTAACACAGTACATATTATACATATAGTTAATAATATAGTTTCTAAATGTATTTATACTCACTTAGTGTGAAACCTGGACCTGTTTCGATGAACACAAAAGGGATATCCTGGCAGGAATGGTAGAAAGACACACACAAAGCTCTTCCTCAACAGTTCTCAGTCTCTCTCTGTTTTTAGTTTTTTTCGCAGTCAAGCTTGAGAAGCTCAGCTCACATAGATATGTGGTTGAAAACGGGAGCAATGTCAAAATAGCTTTGTTGGCCAGAATGGGGAACTCCTTGGCAACAGATAACCAAAAACTGTCCAAAGGAAGATCAGCAAACTTTAGCTTTAAACCACGATCTTGTTTCAGTTTAATGAGTTCCTCTTGCTCCTTTAAAGTCATGTCCTTTCCAGCAACGGATACTGAGCTGTATGGGTCCCTAACCCAGTCAAGGCATTCTGTGAAGGCTGAAAAGAAATAAAAGGACAATGTCTTCTCAAGAGTTTTCAAATGTCTGCCAATCACCTCGCACATTGCAGCAGTGTTGCCATCATGCTGTTTCTCGGTGAGCGGGAACATCTCAAGGTTGCCACGCTGCACATGTTGTTGCCAGAGCTGCACCTTTAAACAGAATCCGTTCATTTTATCAGTGCTTATAAGCAGGTTTTCATTTTGGCCTTGCATCCGTTTGTTCAGTTCATTCAGATAATGAAATACATCAGCCAGGTATGCCAGCTTTGTACACCACTCATCACTTGCAAGCAGCTTTGAGTAATCGGACCTCTCGTTTGTCAGAAATACTTTAAGTTCCTCTCACAACTCGTACACACGGGCCAGCACTTTGCCGCGCGACAGCCACCGGACCTCCGTGTGGAGCAATAAGATTTTATGTTCCGCTCCCATTTCTTTACACAAAGACGCAAATAAGCGACATCTCAAAGGTCACGTCTTCACAAAGTTCACTATGCTCACAACATCATCCAACACAGGAGCTAGATCTGCTGGTAAGGTCTTTGCAATGAGAGCCTCATGGTGCAAAAACAGTGCGTAACAATAACATCTGGGTTTCTTTCTTTGACCCTACTTATGAAGCCTTTGATGCTCCCGACCATGGCTGTGGCTCCATGAGTGCAGACACCTGTGCAGTTTTCCTATGTAAGCCCGCTTTTATCCAACGTGACCCGAAATATTTCCTCTCCTGTTGATTTTTCTGGCAGTGCCTTGCAAAATAGGAAGTTTTCTCTAATGGCTTCTCCATCCAAAAAATGCACGTTGGCCAAGAGCTGACAATGTTCACTAATATCCGTCGACTCGTCAACTGCAAGGCAAATTTCTTACTGATGCGCACCTTTTCCAAAACAACAGTTTCAATGTCCGCAGACATGTCAACAATACGTCTGGCAATTGTGTTATCTGCGAGAGGCACTTTAGCTATCTCTTTGGCTGTGGTAGGGCCAAGCATCTCATTTACAATGGCTTTACAAGCTGGCAGTATTAATGTTTCTGCCACAGTGTGGGACTTTTTTGATTTGGCTACGAGTTCAGCAACAAGGTAGCTAGCTTTGAAGGCTCTCTCGTTTACCTTTGTGGTTTTTCTCAAAAGTTGCCCGTTTCTCATTGTTTGTACGTAAGCGTACAAAATAGTCCATCGGCTTGTTTTGAACGGAAGGGTGTTTCGTTTGGAGATGGTGTTTAAGCTTGCTCCGCACCATGGCGCTATTGGATAGCTTCTCACCACACACCAAGCACAGCAGAGTCGGTGCTGTCTCATCCCCGGTGAAAGTAAATCCAATTGAAAGATAGCTTTCGCTGTATTGCTTCGAGCTCACCGTCTTGTCTTTTTTCTTTTGTTGACCACTCATACTAGGGCCTTCATCTGGGTCAGAATTTTGTCCAGGGCCCTGTTCAGCATTTGCATTTTCCCTTCTCAAAAACTTCTCCATCACTGTCACTTGCTCATCTTGCTGAGATCCCAAACTGTCACAAGAGTGAAATATGCCTGGCAGAGGTCCTTTAAATAAATTACATTTATTTAAAAAAAAAGTTAAATAAAAAAGGATAATCCCCTCATATATACAGTCCCATGTAACATCCCTCATATATACAGTCCCATGTAACATCCCCTTATAAATACAGTCCCATGTAACATCCCTCATATACAGTCCCATGTAACCCCTCATATATACAGTCCCATGTATCCCCTCATATATACAGTCCCACTAATAGATACTGGAGCTTTCATCGAGGATGTGGGTTCAAATCAATTTGGCAAATGTCTAGTCTCTATATAGAGACTGGACAAAATCAATTTTAGAAAATGTTGGGTACTTGTGTAACATCACAAGTCTTCAGAGCATATCTACTGTCAGATTGAGAAGTTTGCTTTCTAGGTAAGGATTCTGATAAATACTAGAGTTCTCCCTGAGGTTGTGGGTTCAAATCCCATGGTCAGCTGGGTGCAGGGGCCTTGGTTCTGTCTGTTTTGATGGTGTATATAGAGATTTGAGCTCTTTAAGAAGATGACCCTTCAGGAGGCCATATACAATATAGATAACATTGTGATGCATTGTATATCACCCTCTGCGGGGGTCTCTTTTAAAAAGAAAAAGGTCAAATATCTCTATGCACCATCAGGATAGACATAACCAGCTGAGGCTGAGGCTTCATCTAGTGGTGACAACATTTACCTCCAGTCCTGACCAGGATTAGAAATCGGGACCATGGGGAGGAGTAGCAGCTTCAACTACTCGCTGAGGCCACACAATGACAAGTGCGCAGCAGCTCCAGTGGGGACCTTCCTGGGTATAGATGAGAGGCGGTGTACTATTGGTTCATCACTAGTGGTCAGGATGAATCCTAGAAGGTGATTGGTCAGTGAGTGTTCCCTGTGCCTCCACTCTTTCTGTCGCTGATGGCTGGAGGGATTGTGAGGGGAACGTTTATGTTCGGATGGAAGCGGCTGGCGGCGGGCCGGATAAATAGCCTCCGCAGGCCGTATCTGGCACGCAGGTCGTAGTTTGGGGACCCATGTTTAATTTCCCCACAGCACACCTGACCATGTCTCACGGCACACTAGTGTGCCGCAGCACACTGGTTGAAAAACACTGCTTTAGTGTACTTCGGATGTGTGGCTTCCTTTCAAAAGGAGCTACATGCAAGTTAAAGCCCATAATGGGCCCTGACCGGTTAGCTCACTCAGTTGGACTGTTATCCTGAAACACCAAGGATAAGGGTTCAATCTCTGGTCAGGCCACATATGGGAAACAATCAATGAATGAACAACTAAGTGAAACAACAAAATAAATGCTTCTTTCTCTCTCTTCCTCTCCCTCCTCTTCCTCTTTCCTCTCTCTTTCTCTAAAATTAGCCCAATGTAAAGTGATTGGTGGCACTGAAGAATACACACCTCAGCCACCTTAGAGGGAGATGAGTCAGGAAGCCATTGGGAGACATCTTAGCGCCACGCGGGGTCTCCGTCTGGTCTCCCTTGGTCCATGAGCACTTCCTGTGAGCTCACTGTGTAACAGGCCCTGTGCAAGGTCCAGGGGGTTCAAATATCAAGATGCCATGCCTCAGTCAGCAGTTCAGTATTTGTAGGGTTCTCTGAAGCCTCTCCAGAAGAATCTACACTCTGAACTCAGGGCTTAGCCTCTGGGACATCACCTCAGTTGCTGCTCTTTCAGCCCACCCACAGTGATCCTGAGACTCCGCCCACCTTCCCTCTTCTGACTCAGGCCATCCCAGGGGACCTGAGACAGGGCGCTGTGGGTTACTGGGAGCCAGCGCTGCCTCTGCTGAGCGTCCCACATATGGAGGAAGGTAGAGAACGTCAGTTTTCTGCCTGACAGTACCTGTGCCCTCCACCCCACGCTCCAGCCTCCGAGCTGTGGGAGACAGCACAAATGGTGGCTTCCTTACCCAGGATGGGACGGCCACCATCACTGTCAGCGGCACTTGATTCTCCTGTGGCTGGACGGCATGGAGAGCAGGCTGAGAGCTCTAGATGAAGTCCCGGTGGTGGTCACCCTCACCGTGCACCAGCCCATGGGGGCCACCGTGTGTTAGTGGTCACCAGCAGGAGGGCCAAGGCACCGTGGACATCTCTGTGACCAGAGCCACAGAAAATAAGAGCCTTCTCAAATGGGCCAAAGATACACAACACTAGACCCAGGCAGGGTTGCCAGAAGTGTATAGGACACTTAGCTAAATGTGAATTTAAGAACCCAGGAAATAATTTTTTATTTTTATTATTATTATTATTATTTTTTTTTTTTGTATTTTTCTTAAGTGAGAAGCAGGGAGGCAGAGAGACTCCCACATGCATCTGACCAGGATCCACTGGGCATGCCCAGTAGGGGGCAATGCTCTGCCCATCTGGAGCCATTGTTGCAACTGGAGCCATTGTAGTGCCTGAGGCAGAGGCCATGGAGCCAGCTGTGTCCATGATTCTTTGACTCTCTAAAGGTGAGCTTTTGACCAGTTGCCCAGGGCAACTCTGACTTTGTGGTTTGTAACACCACACCTGCCACGAGGGACTTGTGTTGACATTTAGGTCCATATTGCTGTTAGTACACAGGGGACGCAGGGGACGTGGGCAGCACTCTCTGAAACCCACAGTGTCACTTAGTCTAGCCACTAGAAGGTTGTTAGCGCCCAGGCCAACTCACTCTATTGGAGAAGGAAATAATTTTTAAATTCAGTATGTACCATGCAGTATTTGGGTCTTAATCAAAAGAATATTTTTCATGTATCAGAAATTCAAATTTAACTTGGACCTGCTGCTTCTGTTATCATGGCTTATTTTTTGTTTGCTTGCTTGTTTTACTAAATCTGGCAAATCTAGATTCAGGTAAAGGGTCTAGCCCAGGCATGGCCAACATACTGCCCACGGGCCGGATCCAGCCCACGCAATGAGTTTATGTGGCCTGCAATTAAATTTTTAATATTCTCTGCTACTTTAAAATCTCAGCTACTCAGAAGCAGAAGCGTCTTTGATTATTGGAAATCGAGATATTTAAGAAGATAGTGATACGTGGAAAAGAATTCAGCATGTGACTAATCTAGGGTTAACTTCCAATGGATTTGCGATACTTTTTTATTTAAAAAAAATCCTCCATTATAAAGATTTACAACTTTTGTACTCATCTGTATGAACTGTTTGACATTTAGCGGCGATGTGAAACCCACATTCTTTTAGGTGGAGTTTGTCAGTGTGCACCCAAGGTCAAACAGTTTGTTATTTTTGTGGTCAAGTGTGCTGAATCAAGTGGCATTGTAGCATAGACAATAGCTGCAGTTGAAACTGAAAATGTGTCCAGGCTGTTTGTAACACAAAATAATTGTTTTATTTGCAATATAACCCCTTCAAGCTCATTCTATTAGTTAAATATTGTTTCAATTGATTGCGATACAGTTTGGATATTTATACAGTATGTAATTATATTTTTATTAAAACATATTTTTATTAAAATAATATTGTATATTAAATTTTTTTCACTCACATTTATTCATAAACAAATTACATAATAAAATTTTGTTTACTTAAACAAATCGGTTTTGTATTTAACATTTTTTAATTTTAATATTTCGTCCAGCCCGTGAAAAAAGTTTTCTTTCTAATCTGGCCTGGGGGCAAAAACTGTTGGCCACGCCTGGTAGCCCATTCTGCCAGGCGTGGTCCAAGGGAGACACTGAATCCCCCGCACCCCCAGGCCTCCAGAAAAGGAAGCCAGAATTCCATCAGAGGCTCTTTGGAGCTGGCCTGAAGCCCAGCCCAGGTGGACAAGTGAAGAACCCCCAAGATGCTCTGGCTCCCAATGCCACCTGGATGCCCAGAGACAGCTGAGAAACACCACTCAGGTTAAACTACTTTTTATTAGTTGGCTTATCTTCCTTCTTGGGGCAGGACCCAAACCACATCACCCAGCCTGTTGTGCACGGCCAGGTCCCTCCAGAGTGGATCCTAGAAGTCATCACAGCCATCCACCCAGTCGCTGAGTTCCTGGCCCTGGCAGTTTTGCCTCCAGGTCTCCCTGAGGATGGAGAGTGGGGAAGAGGGGAGACCAGGTCAGCACAGCCTTCCGTCCTGCTCAGAGAAGAACAGGAAGGAGGCGTGGGCTCTGAGGCAGAAGCGAGGTGAGGAGAGCGGATAGCAAGGAACATTGCCTTGTTCCAGCTTCACATTGGCATCCTGAAGAAGATAGGCAAGATCCTGAGGCTCCATGGTCTCTAGTTTCCAGGGGTTCTAAACTTTGATAACTGGTGTTCTCCATGACACTAGTGTCAAAGAGGCCAATGACCAGGAGTGTCCCTAAAGGACCTCTATTACCCTATCAAACAGGAGTGGTCTCCTGGCTTCTCAGTCTCTCCCATTAGACTGAGGGAACCTTGAGGACAAGGTCTTGGGTCTCAGCCGCCGCTGAAGCCCAGCCAGCACCCAGCACAGAGCAGTTCTCAACGTGTGCACGGGGAAGGAGTAGACAGCACCCTTTCCACCTTCCGGGGCTTCTTCCTACTAGCCTCAGCCCCTCAGCCGCTCTAAGGGACTCTACGTGCCTGAGTTTGCTCCCAGTGTACAAAATGGACTTGTTCTTTGATTTAGCCCAGACATCCTGTTTCTTCCATCCCAGGTGGCACCTCAGGGCCTCAAGCCCCCGGATTCCAGCCTGAGCCTGCATTCCCCCTTCCTGATTTTACACATGTGCGTTATGTCCTGCTGAGCCGGCCTCGGACAAGATCCGGTACATAGGGCTTGGGCTGTTCTCTAAAAGTTGCGGCCATTGTCAAGGTCCGTCTCAGACCTTCTCTATATTCATAGCCACGTTCCCCTCCTCCTCTCCCTCACTGGCCACATATCACCTGTCCCTAATCGTCCTGCACAGCCCCTCGTACTCAACCCTTCTCCTGTCTGTCACCTGGTGACTGTCCTAGTCCGGACGCCCTGTCTCTCACCTAGACTCCTACAAAGGATCCTCCACCAATTCCCCGCTCTAGCCTCTCCTTAGACATTCCATGCCATCCGGGTCACTTTACCAGCCTGTCACTCTCACATCTGCCCATGGTGCTGGCTGCACCAGCCACCTGGAGTGGTTTCCCTTCCCCTCATTCTGCCCCCTGCTGGTGAGTAAAGGGAGACCTGAAACTGTAGGTGAGGCTCCCATCAGAAGAACCCCTGCCTCAGAGGAACCCCTGTGAAGCACAGACCTTGTCTAATGCCCCATCGATGCTCAACCCCCTCCCTCGTCTGGGAGGAGGGCTCCCCGTCCTGGGGGAGAGAAGTGGGAGAGGCGAAGGCTGACAGGGTGAGGCTGCGGAGAGCCCGCCGGGCTTTAGGCAGGGAATCTATTATTTCATATGTTGTACAGCGTGGGTCTTTACATAAAAGTCAGTGTGGACAAAGGTGTCATGGTTAGAAAACAAACTAAAAAGGTTTCCTAGACCCTGATCTAGCGGACCTGGAGAAAAGGATCCTGACATAGGCCCGGCTCGGGAGAGCAGGCTAGCTCCCTGACCTCCAGTGCATCGCTTATCCGCCCTGAAACCCAGCGTGTGGTCTGTAGATGCTTCACTGTAGTCGTCCTACCACCAAAGTGTGCGGATTAGACTGTGAAGCCAGGGATGGGGCCTGGGACAGGGCAGGCACTCTGAAAAGGTTAGTTCCCTGCTGCTGGACACCTGTCCTGCCCACATACCCTTGGGGGGGCTCCAGTCATGTTACTTACCAGTTGCTCAGACCCTTGGTCTCCTGACTTATCTTCATGGCACAGATAACACTATCCTTGAGGTTAGGATTCAATAAATCTGGGGTGGGAGGCAGAGAAACACAGTGAGGGAGCCGAGGGCAGAGCTGGACATACATGAAGCATCTCTCTCTCTCTCTCTCTCTCACACACACACACACAAACACACACACACACACACATGCACACACACACACACACACACACACACACACACACACACCCTTCCATCCTAAGCCTGACTCTGTCTCTTGACCCTACCGGAAGCACCAATGTTGCCCTGTCACTTTCCTTTCTCAGTAGCAGCCCACCACCCGCCCCCACAGCTCTCAGGACAGTCTCCCCTCGGGACCCCAGTTCAGATTCATGAGGACCCACCCTCATCACTTGCCACATCCCGCCCTCCCTGGTGGGAACAGCAGGGTGTAAGGCCTTCCCCACTCAGCGATAAAGGCACGAGGAACACACGGAACCAGAAAGAAGTGAAGGCTGGAGCGGAGGACTGACCCCAGCCAACCTCAGGCTCAGACCCAGCCTACCTGTGCAGTACATGTGGCACAGGTTGGGGCCTTTTCTATCAAATTTTTTACACCACTTTCGGCTGTTGATATGGAAGATGCCATTGTTGGAGCTTCCATCGGGTTCATACTCCACATCAGATGCATCAAAGCCACTTGCGAAATAAGCAAGACAGACCCCTGCATAAGGTGGAGACACACACCTGTGGGTCACATGGTCAAGGGAAACCCAGACGAGAGTTTTCACAATGCAGGTCCCACATCTTAGCTCCTTTGAGCCTCAACTGCTGCTTTGAGGTCATCAGGCTTATGTCCTGCCACCTACTTGACAAATAAATCCATTGAGGTTCAGAGGGGCAAAGTGATGCACTCAAGGTTACATACTGCTACCAAATAGCAGGAGTCAAGCCTGGACCTCGGGGCCCCAGAAATCTTCCTGTTGTCTCTGTTCTGCACGTAGTGAAGCCCAAGAAATGTTTGTGGAATGACTGAATCAGAGCTAACTCTTTAGAGGCAAGATTGGGAAGGCTCGCGCGGCACCTTTAGAGGGCTCTAGAACTAGAGAAACATGAGTCCAGACGTGGCTGTCCTTCACAGCATTCCCAAACTGCCACCAGCTTGGAAAGTCTGGTATTGCTGGTTGACAGTTTGCCCTAAACTTCAATGGGAATGTCTGAGCTCCGTGCCAAGATTAGGATTAGGGCACTAAACTGTTCTGTCCCTGTGGCTCCTGCCTTTGGCAGTGGGGGAGACGAAGAGGTGATTGTGATCCGGCTGCCTGTTGCCTGCCTTCTCTACGTTTAACCCAGTGCTGGGATTCGCTACCTGCGATCGCATACGATCCTTGCTTTACAAATGAGAACTGAGGCTCAGAAAGCTCCCGAGGCCACGCCCCTTTGGTGAGGAGGAGGAGGAGGGGGGGGAGGAGGAGGGGGAGGAGGAGGAGGAAGAGGAGCGGGAGGAGGGAGAGGAAGAGCGGGAGGAGGGGGAGGAGGAGAGAGGAAAAGGGGGCGGGAGTGGGACAACGCCCCCTGGAGGAGGGGTTCTCACAGTCAGCCAGGCTGTAGCCCCTGTATCCTTCCAGACCGAGGTCCTGTAGCAGTTTGACCAGCTCACAGCGGCTGTAGATCTTGGCTTGTCCGGGGATGAGCAGGCAGCTTAGCAGAGAGACCACGGCCAGCCAAGTTACCCCAGGGGGGCCGTGCTGCCTTCGGGGAGCCCAGCTCCTGGCTTCCATGCAGGCGGCAGAGGGGTGCTCCGACTGCCGGGCTCAGAACTGGGCTTTGAGATGGCAGGCAGCTCCAGCTCCCTGTCCGTCCTCCCAGAAAAATCTGCCCCTTAGAGGGAGGAGAGAAACGGGGCTGAGTGGGTCCGGGAAAGGGGAGAAGGCTCCCACACAGCCAACCAGCTCCCCTGCAGCCTGGTGAAGCATCAGCCACACTGGAGCCCCAGGACAGGGTCCCTGAGTTAGCGCCTCTCCCTTCCCTGAGGCCAGCGCCTCTCCCTTCCACTCTTGCTTGATGCCTCCCTGCCCAGAGGCAGAGAGAAGAGGAGGGACACGGGGGAGAATACAGACATATTTCGAGCTCCATACTACATGCCAGGAGTAACTGAATCCTGAGGCCGACTTCTCATGACCAGGAAGGGGCGCAGTGTGGATGGAGACCAAACGTTATGTGCATCCAGAGTCCTACTGGGGTACGGCCCTGAGTTGTGTTCCCAGAGGGGATGGCCCAGCAGTGTCGCTGGTGTAAACCAGCCCCTAAGCCCAACTGCCAAGGGCACTCGCTTCCAGCACTGAGACTCCCTCCAAGGGCCTGAGCTGAAACAAGGTCCCCAGCACACGGACATGTGCGGCCCTCTACGTGGGGACTGTGCTTTCCTCGCACCCAGTCTCCAGGGTGGTGCTGACCTCTCCTTCATACCCACCGCCCTTCCAAACTCTCACCCTGCTGAAGGCCCTCTTCCCTTGAAGCTCAGCCCGTTTGCTTTGACCTCCAAGCGTCTCATCGCTGGCTCAGAGGCCAGTCCCCAATATCGGGAAGGGCGTTTGCATCTAGTTATGACCGACCTGCACTAAGTCCGATGGG